>NC_029788.2:56040535-56044255 GCF_000816755.2 Arachis ipaensis
TGTTTGAAACGCTGAAAGTTAAGCTGGTCACAGCACCAGTCATTTCTGCACCAGACTGGACATTACCATTTGAGCTAATGTGTGATGCCAGTGATCATACCATTGGTGCAGTATTGGGACAGAGGCATGACAAGCTTCTGCATGTCATTTATTATGCTAGTCGCGTTTTAAATGATGCCCAGAAAAATTACACAACCACAGAAAAAGAATTACTTGCAGTGGTTTACGCCATTGACAAGTTTAGATCATACTTAGTAGGATCTAAAGTGATTGTGTATACTGACCATGCTGCTCTTAAATATCTACTCACAAAGCAGGATTCAAATCCCAGGCTCATCAGATGGGTATTGCTTCTGCAAGAGTTTGATATAGAAATAAGAGACAGAAAAGGGACAGAGAACCAAGTGGCTGATCATCTGTCCCGGATAGAGCCAGTGGAAGGGACGCCCCTCCCTTCTCTTGAGATCTCTGAGACGTTTCCTGATGAGCATTTATTCGCCATTCAGGAAGCACCATGGTTTGCCGATATTGCAAACTATAAAGCTGCAAGGTTCATACCCAAGGAGTACAACAGGATACAAAAGAAGAAGTTAATTACTGATGCAAAGTACTACTTGTGGGATGAACCTTATCTCTTTAAGAGATGTGCAGACGGAATTATCCGTAGGTGTGTCCCCAGAGAGGAAGCACAGAGGATCCTATGGCATTGCCATGGATCTCAATATGGAGGCCATTTTGGAGGTGAGCGAACAGCCACCAAGGTCCTCCAATGTGGTTTCTATTGGCCCACACTCTATAAAGATTCCCGAGAGTTTGTACGTAATTGTGACAGTTGCCAAAGAGCGGGTAATCTGCCTCATGGTTACGCCATGCATCAACAAGGAATCTTGGAAATTGAGTAGTTTGACGTATGGGGAATTGACTTCATGGGACCTTTCCCACCATCATACTCAAACACTTATACTCTGGTGGCAGTTGACTATGTATTATTTGTTTATATAAAGTTCACTGACACTAAGGTAAAGAATCATTTGCATAAGTTTACAGGGTTACAGAAGGAATCTACACACAAAACAGAGATAGGGAGCTTACGGGCAAGAAAATGCCAGTGAAGGCCATTTTGGGCGTTCAGCGCCCAAAATGGGCATCCAGTGGGCGCTGAACGCCAGTAAGGATAGCTATCTGGCGTTCAACGCCAGAAAAGGGCAACAACTGGGCGTTGAACGCCCAGGAGAGCAGCATTTGGGTGTTGAACGCCCAAAACAAGCAGTGTTTGGGCGTTCAAACGCCAGGATGGTGGGGAGGAGCTCTCCTTCTACCCATCTCCTTCTTTTTCTTTTGCTTGAGGACAAGCAAAGCTCTAAGTTTGGTGTGCTTATCCGTGATCACTAAGATCATGGCCCCTAAAGGAAAACAACCCACTCCAAGAGGAGCAAGGGCATGATTTAAAGGAACTGAAACGCCAGAAATTCCCTCTTGAAGGACCAAGCACCTCACAGACTAGAGGAACATCCACTTCCCAAACCTCAAGGTTGTTGAGTTCTAATGTTAGCCTTAACTCTGTGATAACTGTTCTTATTTTAATTTTACCTTAGGAGTCATATAGTAGTACTTAGTATCTATTTTGATTTTATCTCCAATTAAGCTATAGTTTATTTTTCTCATCATCAGCAAACATGAATAAAGTAGTAGATCTTTTGAATAAGAAGCAATAAAATTTCGAGTTTTAATAAGAGAAATTCTAATTAGTTAAATGTGGTGGCAATGCTTTCTGTCTTCTGAATGAATGCTTGAACAGTGCATATATCTTTTGAATTTGTTGTTTAAGACTGTTAAATATGTTGGCTCTTGAAAGAATGATGAACATGAGACATATTATTGAGAATCTGAAAAATCAAAAAAATGATTCTTGAAGCAAGAAAAAGCAGCAAAGAACAAAGCTTGCAGAAAAAAAAAAAAAAAGAGAAAGCAAGCAGAAAAAGCCAAAGCCCTTAAAACCAAAAGGCAAGGGTAATAAAAAGGATCCCAAGGCTTTGAGCATCAGTGGATAGGAGGGCCTAAAGGACTAAAATCCTGGTCTAAGCGGCTAAACCAAGCTGTCCCTAACCATGTGCTTGTGGCGTGAAGGTGTCAAGTGAAAACTTGAGACTGAGCGGTTAAAGTCAAGGTCCAAAGCAAAAAGAAGAGTGTGCTTAAGAACTCTGGACACCTCTAATTGGGGACTTTAGCAAAGCTGAGTCACAATCTAAAAGGTTCACCCAATTAAGTGTCTGTGGCATTTATGTATCCGGTGGTAACACTGGAAAACAAAGTGCTTAGGGCCACGGCCAAGACTCATAAAGAAGCTGTGTTTAAGAATCATCACACTGAACTAAGAGAATCAATAACATTATCTGAATTCTAAGTTCCTATAGATGCCAATCACTCTGAGCATCAATGGATAAAGTGAGATGCCAAAACTGTTCAGAAGCAAAAAGCTACTAGTCCCGCTCATCTAAGTAGGATCTGAGCTTCATTCAAAAACTCTGAGATATTATTGCCTCTCAACCTATTAGTCTTTTATTTTATTTGTCTAGTTGCTTGAGGACAAGCAACAGTTTAAGTTTGGTGTTGTGATGAGCGGATATTTTATACGCTTTTTGGGGATAATCTCATATAGTTTAGAGTATGTTTTAGTGAGTTTTTAGTCTATTTCTAGTAGTTTTTAGGAAAAATTCATATTTCTGGACTTTACTATGAGTTGTGTGTTTTTCTGTAATTTCAGGTATTTTTCTGGCTGAAATTGAAGGAGCTGAGCAAAAATCTGATTCAGGCTGAAAAAGGACTGCTGATGCTGTTGGATTCTGACCTCCCTGCACTCAAAGTAGATTTTCTGGAGCTACAGAACTCAAAATGGCATGCTTCCAATTGCGTTGGAAATTAGACATCCAGGGCTTTCCAGCAATATATAATAGTCCATACTTTGCACAAGGAAAGACGACGTAAACTGGCGTTCAACGCCAGTTCTCTGCCCAATTCTGGCGTCCAGCGCCAGAAAAGGATCAAAAACTGGAGTTGAACGCCCAAACTGGCATAAAAACTGGCGTTCAACTCCACAAATGGTCTCTACACGTGACTCACTTAAATCTCTGCCCCAGCACACACCAAGTGGGCCCCAGAAGTTGATCTCTGCATCATCCAACATAGTCCACTCATATTTTGTAACCCTAGGCTACTAGTTTAGTATTTAAACAACTTTTAGAGACTTATTTTGTATCTCATGACATTTCAGATCTAAACTTTGTATTCTCTGATGGCATGAGTCTCTAAACCCCATTGTTGGGGGTGAGGAGCTCTGTTGTGTCTCAATGAATTAATGCAAGTATTTCTGTTTTCCATTCAAACTCGCTTGTTCCTATCTAAGATGTTCATTCGCACTTAACTGTGATGAAGGTGATGACCCGTGACATTCATCACCTTCCTCAAACCATGAACGTGTGCCTGACAACCACCTCCGTTCTATATCCGACTGAATGAGTATCTCTTAGATTCCTTAATCAGAATCTTCGTGGTATAAGCTAGAACTGATGACGGCATTCATGAGAATCCGGAAAGTCTAAACCTTGTCTGTGGTATTCCGAGTAGGATTCAATGATTGAATGACTGTGACGAGCTTCAAACTCCTGAAGGCTGGGCGTTAGTGACAGACGCAAAAGGATAGTAAATCCTATTCCAACCGGA
>NC_029788.2:56046218-56050058 GCF_000816755.2 Arachis ipaensis
CGTGAGCGTAGTTTTCACTGGAAGGATGGAAGGTAGCCATTGACAACGGTGATCCACCAACACACAGCTTGCCATAGGAGGACGTGCGGGCGTGAATCAGAAGACAGAGGAAAGCAGAGATTCAGAAGACAAAGCATCTCCAAAACTCCAACATATTCTCCATTACTACACAACAAGTAACTTTTAATTTATGCTCTACTGGTTATTCATAATTCAACTGATAAACATAATTGATTTCCTGACTAAGATTTACAAGATAACCATAGATTGCTTCAAACCAACAATCTCTGTGGGATTCGACCCTTACTCACGTAAGGTATTACTTGGACGACCCAGTGCACTTGCTGGTCAGTGGCACGCGTTGTGAAAAGTGTGATTCGTGATTTGTGCTACCAAAGCCTCTTGGGTACTGTTGGATGTAGCTTGGTTGTTTGAGGCAAGGAACCCAAATTTGAGGGAAAGCTCAACTTGGGTTCCTTGGTTGCTTTCTATTATCACGCCTATGCCGCTTCCAGTCTTATTTGAAGACCCGTCCACGTAGAGATTCCATTCTGTGGGGGTTTCCAGGGTATCTATGAATTATGCAATGAAGTCAGCTAAGTATTGTGATTTGATGGCTATCCGAGCTTCATATTGGAGGTCGAACTCGGATAACTTGACTGCCCATTGTAAAATTCTGCCTGCTAGATCTGTTTTCTGCAGTATCCCTTTTATGGGCTGGTCGGTCCGAACCTTAATGGTGTGAGCCTGGAAGTACGGGCGAAGTCGTCGAGATGTCAGTATGAGAGTGTAGGCGAACTTTTCTATTTTTTGGTAGTTCAGCTCGGATCCCTGCAGCGCTTTACTAATGAAGTATACAGATTGTTGCCCTTTGTCGTCCTCTCGAACCAATGCTGAGGCTACTGCCTGACTTCCTACCGCAAGGTATAATACGAGTGGTTCTTCCTCTCGTGGTCGAGTTAGGATAGGTGGTCGTCACAGGAAATTTTTGAAATCCTGGAAGACTTGCTCACATTCCATTGTCCATTCAAACTTCTTTCCATTTCTTAAAGTGGCATAGAAGGGGAGAGATCTTATCGTTGATCCCGCTAAGAATCTGGATAAGGCTGCTAATCTCCCGTTGAGTTGTTGTACCTCTCTGACACAAGTTGAGCTCTTCATGTTGAGTATGGCCTGGCATTTATCCAGATTTGCTTCAATTCCTTTTTGTGTGAGCATGAAACCTAAGAATTTGCTCGCTTCTACTGCAAAGGTGCATTTTGCGGGATTGAGTTGTAACAACCCTGATTTTCGAGTATGCGAGATCTTTTCTGAAGGCACGAAATCCTCCGAAAGATCAGTAAGGGGAGAACCTCTGATATATCATCAAGTATCTCAATCCTCATTGTAATTATGTCATCTTTAAGATAAAACCTTTTTTGAGGCACGCTTGATAACGTAGTCACGAAAAACCCAATTTTTGAACCGTATTGGTTAAGAGTTTTGATTCTGTTTTTCGTAAATAGTCTCAGTTTGATGAACTGGACTCGATTTGTGAGAGAAGAGAGATAATAGGAAAATATTATCATTATATTAGAATTAGAATCTTCTTGAATGATATTATAAGGTTACCTGGTCTGTTTTAGTTAAAAACAGGAAATCGGTTTAACCGGGTTCACATTTTACTGGTGCAGCTTAGCACCGGCACTCTCTGATGAATTTAGCAATGCTAAGGCCTCATTATACATGTTGTATTCTCATAATAAATATGTTACTAGTGTCATTTATGCTAGAAGCTCAGAAAATAATTTTTAGAGATATTTTTACAAGTGTTCCGATACATCTAGTTTTAGTAGTTATACACATGAGATATTTTAATATTATTTTAATCCACCTCCAAGCCAACCAATCACAACTCACCTTATACCCCCAAAACCCCCAAGGCTGGTTCATTTTCATTTTGTGGCCGAAATTTCCAAGAAGAGTTTTTGGATTTAAAGTTGTTCTTGATGTGATTTAGGAGGAAAAAGTGCTAAAGGACCACCTGAAAGTCTAACTGAATTAGGAGCAGCAAAACCAGGTAGAGTGTTACGAATTTAATCTTGATTGATTGTGTTTGAGATGTGTGATTATGATATGGTTTGGTTATGCTTGAAATTGATTGCTTATATGAGTTATTCTTGGTGAAAGTTTGTTGAAATTTTGATGAAATTTGATAATATTCAAGCAATGAATGTTGTTCTTGAGGGCTGCTGGAAAAAAGAAACCTAGGCATTAAATTGGGGTTTAATTTGTGTTAAAATCATGTAGAAAAGATGGGATTTTAGTGGCTGGGAATTTATTATGAATTATGGTAAAAATCGGTTACTGAAAAGACTGAAAAATGGGTGAAAACAGAGAAAGAATCTGAAGAATTTATGAAGAACATGAAGAACACTTTGAGTGTGGTGACGAACATTGAAGAACACCTTTTAGATCTTAAAAAGGGCAAGGTTGTAATTATTTTGGTGTTTGAGGGGTTATTTGGTAATTTAATAATATTTAATTAAAAATAATATTTTAATAAAAATAATAAAATAATACAGAAATTGCAGTTTTCTGTAAAAGTTTTAGAAAGACAACTTTAAGCACAAAATCTCATAATTACCTTCATAAAACACTTAGGGAGTGGTAAGAACTTATTAGTGAGGCAAAGATAAAGGAAAGATAAAAAGTTGAAGAAAATATAAGAACCAACACTACAACATACAAGGCTTTTCGCAACGGTCAAAAACCGTTGCCGTAGATTGAAAAACCGTTCCCAAAACTTTAGGCAACGCTTTGGCAACGGTTTTTGACCTGTGGTATATGCGGCCGTTACCAATGCTCAAAGGCAACGGTTTTTTACCTAAGGCAACGGTAACAGAAAAGCCGTTGCCACAGTTAGTGCCTAAGACAACGGTTTTGACGAAAAATTTTAAACAACGGTTTTGATCCGTTACTCAATAAGCAACGGTTTCGAACCGTTCCTATTAACATGACAACGGTTTAAAACCGTAACTGGATAGGCAACGGTTTTAAACTGTTGTCATTTTATTATTCACATAGCCAACGGTTTTAAACCGTTACCGTTGGTGCCAGGTTTCGGCAACGGTTTTTGAACCGTTGCCAGTTTATAGCCATCTGTGACAACGGTTTTAAATCGTTACAGTTGATGTCATTTTCGGCAACGGTTTTAATACCATTGCCATTTTATAGTCATCTAAAATAACGGTTTTAAAGCGTTACCTTTAGAGTCGCGTTTTGGCAACGGTTTTATTATGTAGTCCTCTTTGACAACGGTTTTAACACCATTGTCTTTTGTATCTATTGACAACGATTTTTTGTGATATATAATTTTTTATTTACAATAGTTTTCTCGTGAATTAAATTAATTTCAGTTTTTTTTAATTGTTTAGTGTCAATAAATATTCTAAACTATTTGAATTAAGTCACTAAAGAAAAATAATTGAATATTTCCCATCAAATCTAACTTATAAAAATTGTTGTAAGATCCACAATATCATCTAAGTTTGCAAAAAATATAATAACAAAAAAGAGAGTTGAAATAGCTAAGTAGCAAATAGTCATCATGTCCACAAGTTCATGACTTTACCCTATAACATTTGCTTTTAAAAAGTTGACCTTAATCAAGTTCGATTTCCCCTTCAACATAGTTTTCCTGTAAACATAAAAAAAAATCAAATATAAAACTACACATCTTTAAGATATGATAACATATAGAAACTTTAACAACAAATAATACCTCTTCATGCGCATCATTATTGTTCGGATCCCCTAAAGTGCTTCCTAATTGAGCAGCTAACATGTCAAGGTCCACTC
>NC_029788.2:56050538-56102692 GCF_000816755.2 Arachis ipaensis
TAACATTTGCTTTTAAAAATTTGACCTTAATCAAGTTCGATTTCTCCTTCAACATAGTTTTCCTGTAAACATAAAAAAAAAATCAAATATAAAACTACACATCTTTAATACTAATAATGTTAAATAAAAATATTTGAGAGAGAGAGGACAAGCATATATATCATAACATTCTTCTATTTAGATACACAAAACAATTGAATCAACATCATCATAATCAACCATTGTTTAAGATATGATAACATATAGAAACTTTAACAACAA
The DNA here is from genome assembly GCF_000816755.2 of Arachis ipaensis. Lineage (NCBI taxonomy): Eukaryota > Viridiplantae > Streptophyta > Magnoliopsida > Fabales > Fabaceae > Arachis > Arachis ipaensis. The sequence goes on from NC_029788.2 coordinate 56,050,800, forward strand.
ATAATACCTCTTCATGCGCATCATTATTGTTCGGATTCCCTAAAGTGCTTCCTAATTGAGCAACTAACATGTCAAGGTCCACTCCTGAGTTTTTTTGTTGCAGCATCATCTTAACAAGCGATTTTAGTTCATCTACTTCTTTTTGCATCACATCAACCTTATTCTCTAATGTTGCTTTCTCAGTTGCATGTTGCTGCTTAAGGGTGGCAATTTCCTCATTTTTCTTCAACAAAGTTGGTGTGGTTACTCTTCCGTGACATCGCACTCTCCCTGCCTTCTCTTTCCCAAATATGGATTGGAAAGCTCTAATTGCTGATTCTTTAGACTTTTTATTCTCAGCTTGCAAATGTGCCTATATTAATGTGAAGAAAAATAATAGTAATAAAATAAGAGTAAATACACAATTGGACTAAAGGCATATATCATTTGACAACATCGAAACAAATAATAGAGATTAAAAATAATGCCAAGATTCTTTAACTCAACGCAAGCATAAAAATAACTACAAGTGATGGACAAATTGCCAAGATACAAGAAATCCATAACCTATTTTAACCAAATTAACTCCTAATTAATACTTACTATAACATCCAGAGTGTCTTCATCCAATGGTTTTCCCTTTGTACTTTCGCGAGTCTCAACAAACATTTCTGCTTGAGTAGGTGGTTCATTATTTTCCTTAGAAGCAGCCTATAAGTCCAATTCAAATAGCATTTATATAGAGTTAAAAGGCACACCACACATACACAAACAAATTCATAAAGAATTAAAAATTGTACCAATCTTGCACGTATTCTTGCAAAATTTATTGGTCCCTTTCGATGCCTAAATTTTTGTTGTGCCCTATTTTTCTTATTCTGCGCAGACATTTTCTACATAACAAGAGACAAGTATTATCAACAAATCATCAAACTTCACTCATATATGTTATAATATAATTGCATAAACAATTACACTAAGTTTCACATGTCTTACCTTAACTTTCTCAGTTCTCCAATAAGCAATTAACTTGCGAAAATGACTCTCAGGTATGCTCTTAGGACGATTTTTTAGCATCTCATTAACAGATTTGTATGGCAGAAAATGAGTTTGCTTTATTGTAGTCTTATACCTTCTCCAGTTGTCATTGATACGAGCAAGGACCATCCTCTTTCCTTCAGTTGGAATAATGAATTTAGCCTATAAAACACAATTATTTTTTGCTAGTAAGAATAAAATACATGTGTACATTTCCAAATACTTTCTAAAAGAAACAAGACTAAAGTTCTCACTTGAACATATTCCCAAATGGCTTCTTTATCTTTAATCCCCTTCCAATTTGTGTAAATTAATGGACAAAAATCTGAATTCCTTGCCACTGTGCCCAAAAATTTGCTCAAGTTGTTTACAACTTCATCAGTAGGACCAATTGCCTCTCCTTCACTATCTAGAGTAATTTGTTCTCTATCTTCCAACTGTCTTGCATGAATCTTCAAGCATTGTATAGGTCCTCGTGTTTTCTTCACTGTTGTCTCTATACAAAGATACTAATTATATATGACATTTTCTAGCATTAAACATGACATTTCTGAATTTAAACAAACAGCAAAATCAACCCATATGAACTCACTAAAATCAAATCAGCACTAATCAAGATCAATTTATATGAATTAAATAGTAGCAAGCGAAAATGGCAATCAGCAGCAATATAAAAATTAGCATAATAAGCCATTAACAAGGATAAAACAGAACGCACTATACAATTTGAGAAGAGAACATTCCAGGCATCAGCAGCAACCAAAAAGTTCAACCTAAATCCACTACAAATCAGATATGACTTTCTAGTTCCTAACCACCTATAATCCACTAAGCATGCATAGCTAAATCAACTAATTTAACAAAAACTGAACAAACTAATTAAACTAAGAAACTATAAACAGGGAAAAAAATTGAGAAATTTCGACAGCACTCTGGCAGTAAATAGGACGTTTCTGAATTTAAACTAACAGCAAAATCAACCCATATGAACTCACTAAAATCAAATCAGCACTAATCAAGATCAATTTATATGAATTAAATGGCAGCAAGCAGAAATGGCAATCAGCAGCGATATAAAAATTAGCATAATAAGCCATTAACAAGGATAAAACAGCACGCACTATACAATTTGAGAAGAGAACATTCCAGGCATCAGCAGCAACCAAAAAGTTCAACCTAAATCCACTACAAATCAGATATAACTTCCTAGTTCCTAACCACCTATAATCCACTAAGCATGCATAGCTAAATCGACTAATTTAACAAAAACTGAACAAACTAATTAAACTAAGAAACTATAAATAGGGAAAAAATTGAGAAATTTCGACAGCACTCTGGCAGTAAATAGGACGTTTCTGAATTTAAATAAACAGCAAAATCAACCCATATGAACTCACTAAAATCAAATCAGCACTAATCAAGATCAATTTATATGAATTAAATGGCAGCAAGCAGAAATGGCAATCAGCAGCGATATAAAAATTAGCATAATAAGCCATTAACAAGGATAAAACAGCACGCACTATACAATTTGAGAAGAGAACATTCCAGGCATCAGCAGCAACCAAAAAGTTCAACCTAAATCCACTATAAATCAGATATAACTTCCTAGTTCCTAACCCCCTATAATCCACTAAGCATGCATAACTAAAAGTTTACCTTTCAAAGTATTGTCTAAGTTCTCAGCCTCAGTTGGATTAATATAATCCTTGTCCTGCTCCTCTATAATATCTCCTTTATTCTCATCTAATTGCTCTTCACCATCAGGTTCATTATTAAGTTTAAGAAATGATTCAATCAGCATTGAAGCAAATTGACGTGTTTTTCCCTTCTTAGTTGGCCTTTCTTGCAAGCTGCCACAATCTTCAATATCATATTCAATTGTGGTCTCTTTTCTCTTCAAATCTTGACTCATTCTAGAATCTACTTCTGTAGTATTCTTGTGAGCCATAGCAGTAGATTTAGAAGGAAGTTCCTTTTCTTGTCTACATGTTGATCCTTGTGAGTGAGTCATACTTGCTTCCTTCTGTACTTTACTTTTCTTCAAATTCTGCCCTTTTTCTTTTGCAACTTTTGGCTTTTCTACAAAATTCTACTTATCATTTGCTTGGACACCATTTTTTCTTAACAGATGCTCCCTTTCCCTATCACTAAGGGTTTTTATCCTCTTAAGTGGTGGTGGTGGTTGATGTTGCTGCTGACCGAAAGACATCTTTTCTCGCTTAACTTCCATATTTTTGAAGAACTTTGCACGTAATTCAGCACTTGACTTTGAATCTATCTCATTTTCAATGAATTTTTTGAACATTTTTTGAAAAAAGAAATAAAATCTATTAACATAACAGAAAAAAATCAGATGACATATTAAAAGAACCAAGAATCTATAAGAAATGCACCTGTTCATAAATAATTACACCAAAAATAAAACTCAAAAAAATTATTCTATGTTGAGAAGAGAAATCTCTTTAAAGATCAGATTCATCATCATATTCAGCTTGATCAAGTGAAGGTTTCTCAATGATTGTATTTGGCATGTCTTCTCTAGTCCATTGAACTTCACAATTATCCTTTGGGACAAACAAATTATTCGCTTGATCAAAGGGGTCCTTCTGATTAGACTCTTCGGCTTCAACATCATACCCATCATACATATTGAATAAATCCCTTGGCATTGTGTCCATGACATAATGCTTGTCTTCGTTAAAAGGGTCTTGAATATAAAAGCATTGGTGGACTTGTGAAGCTAATACAAAAGGATCATCCCGAGAACATCTTTTATTAAAGTGAACTGAAGTTAGACCAAAATTCTCTTCCTCAACTTCAAACCAATCACAATTGAAAAGAACAAATTTGAAACATGCATAATAGTCTAACTCAATTATGTCATTTATTGCACCAAAATATGTTACGGCTTTTGTCATTGGGTTGTTGTCCTTGGCACTAGCAAAGCTTGGTGTTTCGCACACCAAAGTCACACCACTGTTTTGAGTTGTGTGGCTTGCATCATGTTCTCTAGTTTGAAATTTGTAGCCATTGATTACATAACTAGAAAATCGTTTTGCAACTGTGTTTGGGCCTCTAGACAAATCTTTAAGTTGTTTCGGAACATCTTCATGAGAAGCACGCTCTTTGAACCATTCACTAAAATCATGGCTTAGAGTTTCTGCCTTCTTCCATTTTCTACCTTTAGTTTGATTGTTGACATGTTCCTCATACTCTCTAAAGTAAGTAAAAAGCGAGTAAGTTAAATTTGCTAATAGAGAATTTGTAATTGGAAAATATATAAGAAAAATACCTAATGTAGTCTTTAACTTTATCACAATTGAATAAGATGTACCGATGAGCTTGTATTTTTGAGTTGGTATCTAGAGAAAAAGGTTGCCCTTTCCTCTTTCCACCAATTTGTCGCCCCAAGCATGCAAAGTAGCTATCATGGCATACGTCAGCTTCACTGCAATTATCATAATTTTGTGTCCTCCTCAGCCTTGTATCTACATCAAGACTTAAATACCTTGAGCAAAATGTCAAGCATTCCTCGGCTAAATATCCTTCAGCAATTGAACCTTCGGGGCGGCTCTTATTGCGAACGTAGGACTTTAACCTACACAGATATCTCTCAATGGGGTACATCCACCTAAATTGAACTGGGCCACCCAACCTCAACTCGTTTACCAGATGAATAGGCAAATGGACCATTATATCAAAGAAACTAGGAGGAAATATTCTTTCCAATTGGCATAGAATCTCTCTAATATCTACTTCCAAATGCTCTATTGTATCATTTTCAACAACTTTTTGGCACAAGGAACGAAAGAATGAACCTAAATAAATTAAAGGGCCAGCTACTTGATTCTGCATTGTGCATTTTATAGCTACTTGCAACAAATAATGCAACATAAAATGAGCATCATGACTTTTGTAGCCTGATAACTTTTTTCAGCAACATGAACACACCGAGAAATATTTGAGGCACTACCAGATGGCAATTTTACTGACTTCAAAATATTACAAAAAATGGTTTTTTCTTGATTAGTAAGGTTAAAACAAGCCTTAGCAATTTTTGCTTTCTTGCCACCATCTATCTCCTTTGGTTGAAGTTTTTTTCTTATGCCCATATCTTTGAGATCGTAACGAGCATTTGCATGATCTTTGGACTTTCCTGGAATGTCTAATAAAGTTCCAATTATGTTATCACATACGTTTTTCTCGATGTGCATAACATCAAGACAATGGCGCAATGTATTTTGCTTCCAATATGGCAACTCAAAGAAAATAGACCTTTTCTTCCATGGACCATCAATTTTATTTTTTTGCTTCTTTCCAAATACATTTTCAAAATCTTTTAAATCTTCAAAAATTTGTTCCCCATCTAATAAAGCTGGTGAAGACCTCAATTCAACATCGCCATTGAAAGATCTTTTGTCCATCCTATATGGATGATCCATAGCCAAAAATTTACGGTGATCCATGTAGCACATCTTCCGGCTATGTTTTAAATAACAAGATTAGGTTGATAGTGTCGAAAATTTTTTACAGCCAGGATATAACTCATGTTTTCCTTCTTCAAGCAAGTTATAAAACTTTTTTGCATCTTCGTTTGGCCCATCAGCATCTTTATCTCCTTCAAGCACATGCCAAAACGTCTCGTTTAGCAGCCCATGAATGTCGTCGACAAATCCTTCATGGACTTCACTCTCATCGGATTCACTATCTATGTGACTTATCCTTTCGCCGTGATGAACCCACACAGTGTAACCTTTTTGAAATCCCTTACTTATTAAATGATCATAAACTTCATCCCTTCACCCCCAACTAAAGTTATTACATATAAAACAAGGACAAAGAATTTATTGTCGTTGTGGTCTACCTCTAGAAAAGGCAAAATCCAAAAATGAATTAACACCATGTTGGTAACCCTCAGTATGTCTTGGTAAACTAGTCTACCCTTTGTCCATTACTTTGTCAACTAAAATAAAAGAACACGGGCATATGTTTTAGACTAACTATAAGTGATTTTTTCTAATCAAGAGCTTATTGCTTCTAAAAAATTTCTAGAAGTCAACCACACATGTTTGAAAGAGAACATCTCAACCAATCAAGAGACTAACAATTTGTATCTAACAAACTATGCAAAGAAGCTTAAGCAAACAATTAATCAATAAATATTCTTAACAATTAAATGTTCAAAAAAATTTAAAAAGATAATATATTAAATGATTTACCTGTAGTGTAGCTCAATGTCTAAGGTAATCACAGCTACAGAGAGATCCGCTATTTGATTCTCTTTTTCTGGTTTTAAAGAGACAAACTAAAACAGCAACAAAAAATAAAAATATAAGTAATTCATAACCAGATCTTTTAACAAAAAATTCACTTTTAAAACCAGTTTTTAGAAATCTTATTTTCAAAAGTGATATATAACTAAAAAATCAAACAATAGAATTATCAATTAGCAGAATAATATTATAATTACTCTTTAAATTTTAGTTCACAAACTAACACATCGTAATTTCAATTGTGGTTGATAAGAAGATTTTAGAAAAGAAAGAGAGGAAGGGGTGGTTCCTAATGTGTGATGAGTCACAAGTGACACATGTTGAAAATGAAAGGCTGATATTGGTGTGGGGGTTCCCTTCACAAGACATGCATCAGTCACCATAATTAATTATTAAGAAAAGTAGATAAAAGGGGCACCCAAATAAATAAGACAGTAAACAATAATATTAATAATAATGATGAAAGAAATAAAAAATAACAAATAGAAAATGCTAACTGTAAAGAATGGTGCAAAGCAAAGAGCGAAGGATTAGAAGAATGAAATAGAAAATAACAAATAGAAAATGCTAGCTATAAACAAGTAGCCGTTTGAACTTTGAAGAATGAAAGCAACATATGTGGGACTGTGTTTAAGTCTATATGGGACTGTGTTTAAGTCTATCTGTCTAACAATGACATCCTCCAAACCCCCATAATAATTATTATTTTGGATATAATCGGAATTAACATTTCATGAGAATTTCAGTTGTTTTTGTTGTTAATAAAAACCTTGCTTAAGGTTTGATTTTTGTGCATTATGATGAGTCAGCGTCCAACAGTCACCTACCTGTCAATCCTGATGGGTTGGAACTTCATTATTTGTTAACAACAAATTAAAGAAAAATGTATTAGCTCAAATGAAATGATGCTATTTTTGGTTTTCTGCTAAAGCTTAGCTTGCAATATGCTACATGCTTATAAAATTGACTTATCCATTGATATGCTTAACAAAAGAAGAGCAGAAATCGGAGAAGCAGCAAGCCAGATTGCCATTAAAACCAGTATTACATACATATGTTCAAAGGGGTCATCGATTGGAATTTGGTCATTGTAACTGCGAATCAAGAATGGAGAGAATCTATAAGCATCACATTTTCCATCAAATATTTAAAATAATAAATATTTATCCTGGTTAATTGAGGCATGTAGGAAGAAGAGCAGAATTTATGCTGATCTCTAAGTCAAATAGTTGGAATAAGCATGAAATTCCTCTGTTATCCCAGATGAAACCAACCAATATGAAAAGCAGTCCACAACTCACTCAAATAATAACATTATACAAGGCTAAAATAAACGAAGCAGATACAAGCAGTCCATAACACACTACTCGCAGATAATAAAATTCAAACCACAAGTACCCAGTCCAAATTCAAACCAAATTCAAACCAGAACCAAAGCTCAGTCAACATTCAACCCTCATCTTGCTCATGTTCACAAATATCACCACTTTCCACAGCTAACAAAAATACCCAACAACCAATCAAGCCCTAACTAAGAAACAGAAAATCAAAGAAGGAGACTTACCACAGATGACAACCCACAAACAGCCAATGCAGCAAACTAGCAGCAGTGAAGCAACAGCAGCAAACCAGTAGCAGCCAAACAAAACACTGAAGCAGAAGCAGCAAGGTAGAAGCAGCGAAGCAGAAGCAGAACAGGGGAGATCAAGGACGCCGTGGAGAAGCAGTGAAGCCTCGGAGAGGGGAGAAGCACCAACGCCGCGGAGAGGAGAGACTCAGCGACACCGGGAAGAAGGAGGCAGCGACGATTCGGGAAGAACGCAGCGCAGCGACGATTTGGGAAGAACGCAGCGCAGCAACGATGATGGTGCGTGGATGGTGAGTTGCGATTTGGGGCTTCCTGGTGACTTGCGATGATGGTGCGATTTACGCCTTCATGGAGAGCTGTGGTGCGATGCGTCTCTGATTCTGATGGCTGGGTTAGGGTTCGGTCGGTGGAAGGAGGAGTTGCTTAAAGCCAACACATGGTAACGGTTATAAAACCGTTCTTTAAAATAGTCAAACAGAACGGTTTTACTGTGTTGCTAGAAATTGATGAAAAATGAAATTCACCAGTAACACTTTAAAAAACCGTTGTCTAAACCTATCTAAGAGAACGGTTTTAAGGCGTTGCAAAATTTGGCGTTGCTAAAGGCCATATTTGTTGTAGTGCAAAGAAAAGTCTGTAAGGTTTTAATTACAGAAAAATAGACAGAGACTAGTGAACGAACTAGGGCAACATAGTTTGTTCTTGAGTTGCGACTAGGGTTAGGTATAATATGAAAAGTTAAACTGTTTCAGTATAGACTTAATGAACCTATACTTGGGACAGACTAACTATTCATACCGAAATTTACATAAGCTTTAAATACATATGTTAAGCAGAGAAATCAGAGTAGAGTAACCAAAGCAAAGTAAAGAGATACAGAGAAAAGAGAAACTAGAATAGAGTAAAGAGATATAAGGAGAAAAGATTAATATGATAAAGAGAATAGAGAACAAGCAGAAGGCCTGTTGAAAGTTCATTTGTTCATTAAGGCAACTCCAGAGTTATTTGTATGATCATCTGCTGCACTGAGGCAGTCAGATAGATGGTGGTACAACCACTAAGAGTGCTTTCCTGGGATGTCTTGCTATAATGCTTTGCTGTAAGACAGAGGTTGCTTACAGAGGTATCAAGATTAGTGTGCTCCTGTAAGACAGAGGTTGCTTACAGTGAGTGTGTTGGGCGTATATCGGCTAATAAGTGCCACCCTGCAAGACAAAGGTTGCTTGCAGTGGGTATTGCCAACAGGAAAGCCTTATCCAGACAGAGGTTGCTGGGTAACGTCGGGAGCGGGTATGTAACCGACAAATGAGCTCATTACCTGCACTAGGGCTAGACATGCATCATATTTGGTTGCGCATTTCCTCTGTTATGATTGTTGTTTGAATGTATGCCTTCTTTGTTTTCATTCTATTCTCTGTGTCTCTGTTTTTTTTCTTGTATTCTTTTGTTTGTGTTTTGGTTTTTGTTTTCTCTATTTTCTCTATTTATCTATTTCATCTATCTACTGCTTCTCGGTATTCTGCTATTTATCTGCTAAACAACACGAAATTAATGAACGTAACTAATAACCCCGACCCTACTAAGAACTCCCCAGTTCTTACCCCTTCTCTCTCCCTTCGAATGATATCAACTGCTTGTGATATATTTATGTTTGGTTGTTTATAAATGTTTTATCTGTTACTATTTGTGGATTGATTATAAATGATTCTGTTTTTAATCCAAACATTTTTTTTTTAAAAAAAAGTACCTCGTAAAATAACTACGCTTTTAACAACGAATCAGGCTCATATAATAAATAATAGATAATAATTAGGTAGACAAGTTGGTAGCGCTCAGTTTCTAGTATAATCATGACGTACCAGAAATTGGGTCGTTACAATTTGGTATCAGAGCAGTTTGTTCCCAGTAGAGCCTGGGGAGTGGACTGACTATGCTTCATTGCATACTCTGCTTGTATGTCTCATGCCGTTAGGGTATCTTTAAGATACATTTGGCATGAATGTCTATGAGTGCTCATTTTGGGAATGTTCGTACTTAACTTGAGATATTAAGACTGATCACCTTAATGTTAATTGTTTGGTGCGGATAAGACCTCAATGACTGTGAATAAGCATGGTTTAATCAAGTTTCGAACGACGAATCGATGTGAGACCAGCTATCCTAATAGCTGTTATGATATACATGGCAATGACTATGTTAGATTTGGATGCTGTAAGGAACGGACCTACCTCTTCGTCAGGATGGCTTGAAGAAAGTAGATCACTTGAAGATGGATTCTGCACGTGGCTGAAATTTTGAGGGCAAAATTTTCTTTTAGGAGGGTAGAATGTAACAACCCTGATTTTCGAGTATGCGAGATCTTTTCTGAAGGCACGGAATCCTCCGGAAGATCAGTAAGGGGAGAACCTCTGATATATCATCAAGTATCTCAATCCTCATTGTCATTATGTCATCTTTAAGATAGAACCTTTTCTGAGGCACGCTCGATAACGTAGTCACGAAAAACCCAGTTTTTGAACCGTATCGGTTAAGAGTTTTGATTCTATTTTTCGTAAATAGTCTCAGTTTGATGAACTGGACTCGATTTGTGAGAGAAGAGAGATAATAGGATAATATTATCATTATATTAGTATTAGAATCTTCTTGAATGATATTATAAGGTTACCTGGTCTATTTTAGTTAAAAACAGGAAATCGGTTTAACCGAGTTCACAGTTTACTGGTGCAGCTTAGCACCGGCACTCAGAACTTTAGCAATGCTAAGGCCTCATTATACATGTTGTATTCTCATAATAAATATGTTACTAGTGTCATTTATGCTAGTAGCTCAGAAAATAATTTTTAGAGATGTTTTTACAAGTGTTCCGATACATCTAGTTTTAGTAGTTATACACATGAGATATTTTAATATTATTTTAATCCACCTCCAAGCCAACCAATCACAACTCACCTTATACCCCCAAAACCCCCAAGGCTGGGTCATTTTCACTTTGTGGCCGAAATTTCCAAGAGAGAAAAAGAGAGAAAAGTTCTTAGTTCCAAATCTTCAAAGCTTGATTTCTGCTGAACTAAAACCCAAATCAAAATTCCAATCCGACCAAAATGATCCTCTCTTCTTTATCTACATGATCATATGACTTATCAAGGCTGGAATCAAGGTGAGTTGGCTGCACCATCTCCCTTTTAATTCAATTTCAAGGAAACATGCTTAAATATGTGTTTTCTTGATGTTCTTCCTTAGGAATCATGCTTAACTTGACTTGAGGGCCAAGAAACGTGACTTTCCAGCAAGTATAAGGTTAGAAATCACTTTCTAACGTGCTGAGGGAGATTTGGTTAGTTAAGAGTTTTTGGATTTAAAGTTGTTTTTGATGTGATTTAGGAGGAAAAAGTGCTAAAGGACCACCTGAAAGTCTAACTGAATTAGGAGCAGCAAAACCAGGTAGAGTGTTACGAATATAATCTTGATTGATTGTGTTTGAGATGTGTGATTATGATATGGTTTGGTTATGCTTGAAATTGATTGCTTATATGAGTTATTCTTGGTGAAAGTTTGTTGAAATTTTGATGAAATTTGATAATATTCAAGCAATGAATGTTGTTCTTGAGGGCTGCTAGAAAAAAGAAACCTAGGCATTAAATTGGGGTTTAATTTGTGTTAAAATCATGTAGAAAATATGGGGTTTTAGTGGCTGGGAATTTATTATGAATTATGGTAAAAATCGGTTACTGAAAAGACTGAAAAATGGGTGAAAACAGAGAAAGAATCTGAAGAATTTATGAAGAACATGAAGAACACTTTGATTGTGGTGAAGAACATTGAAGAACACCTTTTAGATCTTAAAAAGGGCAAGGTTGTAATTATTTTGGTGTTTGAGGGGTTATTTGGTAATTTCTGAAAGTTAGGGTGGTCAAAGTAGAAATATTAAAAGTTACCAGTGTAAAAAGTTAATTTTAAAGGTTAAAAGCAACGTAATTTTTGAAAATTTAATGATAAAATAATAAATAATAATAAAATATTAAATAATAATATTTAATTAAAAATAATATTTTAATAAAAATAATAAAATAATACAGAAATTGCAGTTTTCTGTAAAAGTTTTAGAAAGACAACTTTAAGCACAGAATCTCATAATTACCTTCATAAAACACTTAGGGAGTGGTAAGAACATATTAGTGAGGCAAAGATAAAGGAAAGATAAAAAGTTGAAGAAAATATAAGAACCAAAGAAAAGTCTGTAAGGTTTTAATTACAGAAAAATAGACAGAGACTAGTGAACAAACTAGGGCAACATAGTTTGTTCTCGAGTTGCGACTAGGGTTAGGTATAATATGAAAAGTTAAACTGTTTCAGTATAGACTTAATGAACCTATACTTGGGACAGACTAACTATTCATACCGAAATTTACATAAGCTTTAAATACATATGTTAAGCAGAGAAATCAGAGTAGAGTAACCAAAGCAAAGTAAAGAGATACAGAGAAAAGAGAAACTAGAATAGAGTAAAGAGATATAAGGAGAAAAGAGTAATATGATAAAGAGAATAGAGAACAAGCAGAAGGCCTGTTGAAAGTTCATTTGTTCATTAAGGCAACTACAGAGTTATTTGTATGATCATCTGCTGCACTGAGACAGTCAGATAGATGGTGGTACAACCACTGAGAGTGCTTTCCTGGGATGCCTTGCTATAATGCTTTGCTGTAAGACAGAGGTTGCTTACAGAGGTATCAAGATTAGTGTGCTCCTATAAGACAGAGGTTGCTTACAGTGACTGTGTTGTTGCTCCTGTAAGACAGAGGTTGCATACAGTGACTGTGTTGTTGCTCCTGTAAGACAGAGGTTGCTTACAGTGAGTGTGTTGGGCGTATATCGGCTAATAAGTGCCACCCTGCAAGACAAAGGTTGCTTGCAGTGGGTATTGCCAACAGGAAAGCCTTATCCAGACAGAGGTTGCTGGGTAACGTCGGGAGCGGGTATGTAACCGACAAATGAGCTCATTACCTGCACTAGGGCTAGACATGCATCATATTTGGTTGCGCATTTCCTCTGTTATGATTGTTGTTTGAATGTATGCCTTCTTTGTTTTCATTCTATTCTCTGTGTCTCTGTTTTTTTTCTTGTATTCTTTTGTTTGTGTTTTGCTTTTGTTTTCTCTATTTTCTCTATTTATCTATTTCATCTGTCTACTGCTTCTCGGTATTCTGCTATTTATCTGCTAAACAACACGAAATTAATGAACGTAACTAATAACCCCGACCCTACTAAGAACTCCCCAGTTCTTACCCCTTCTCTCTCCCTTCCCTCTTCAGATGGAAGCATGAGTACCCTTCCGTAGTTTGCTGATGACTGTTCTGCAAAGAAGATTCTGCTCTAGGTAGTCTTCTGAGTCTAGGGTGAATCCCGTTCTCTGTTCATATGTATATACGGTGAGACCAGCCAGCGTCTGCACCCCGTTTGTACGCGAACTTTAACCTAAATCCTATGTACGAGACTCTTGTTATGTGGCTACTTGATGAGGTACTGGAGTGATGTCATATGGCAATGTCTGATCGTGCAGAGGAGTAGAAGATGATGTTCCACCTTTTGATGACGTTCCACCTGACTTGAGTTTTGAAGACCTAGAACGTACTTTCCTTCGCTTTAGTAGTTTAGAGGGACTAGGTGAGTATAGAGTCTAGGCTAGCCTGGGTGCCAGCTTAGGGACTTCTTGAATTGGTTAGGACCTGGGATGTTGTATGTATATATATGTATATAGATATTATTTAGCTATATCTAGGGGTGTTCTAACTAAAAGGCTATACTCTAATAAAGGCTAGATCACGGAATGATATCAACTGCTTGTGATATATTTATGTATGGTTATTTATAAATGTTTTATCTGTTACTATTTGTGGATTGATTATAAATGATTCTGTTTTTAATCCAAATGTTTTTTTTATAAAAAAGTACCTCGTAAAATAACTACGCTTTTAACAACGAATCAGGCTCATATAATAAATAATAGATAATAATTAGGTAGACAAGTTGGTAGCGCTTAGTTTCTAGTATGATCATGACGTACCAGAAATTGGGTCGTTACATGAGTCGCATGTCATGCTTCCTTATAGTGTCGAACACTTGAGCCAGGTCGGACAGTAATGTCTCTTCGCTTTGTGTCTTTATTAACATGTCGTCCACGTAGACTTCCTTGATCTTTCCGATATGATCTAAAAAGACTTTATTCATTAGCCTTTGATACGTAGCTCCCGCATTCTTGAGACCGAAAAGCATCACAATGTAGTAGTAATTTGCTTTTAGCATTAAAAACGAGGTCTTTTCTTGATCTGGTGGATACATGGGGATTTGGTTGTATCCAGAATATGCATCCATAAACGAGAAGTATCTATATCCAGATGAAGCATCTACCAAAGCATCGATACTTGGGAGTGGGTAAGGATCTTTTGGGCAGGCTTTGGTGAGATCGGTGTAGTCGGTGCACATTCGCCATTTCCCATTTGATTTTTCACCAAGTCGACGTTAGCTAGCCATAGTGGGTACTTGACTTCTCTTCTGAATCCTGCCTCCAGTAGTGCTTGTACCTGTTCTTCCACAGCTTGGCATCGTTCTGGCCCAAGTTTTCTTCGTTTCTGCTGTACCGGCCGAGATCCTGGATATACCGCCAACTTGTGACTCATTAGCTTGGGTCTATGCATGGCATGTCTGCAGCTTTCCATGCAAAGAGATCGACATTATCTCGTAAGAACTGTACCAGTAATTCTTTTGCGTCTCCCTTCAGGATCGTGCCAATATTAGTTGTTTTATCCGAGGTATCTCCGATCTGAACTTTCTCTATTTCTCCTTCGGGCTGTGGACGGAGTTCTTCTCGTCTCTGAACTCCACCAAGCTCAATTGTATGGAACTCTTGTCCTCTGCCTCTGAGGTTTAGACTTTCGTTATAACAACGGTGTGCCATCTTTTGATCTGCTTTTATTGTGGCTATCCCTTCTGTAGTTGGGAATTTCATGCATAGGTGTGGAGTTGAGACTATTGCGCCGAGTTGATTTAGTGTTGTCCGACCTATTAGGGCATTGTAGGCTGAACTTACGTCGACTACGATGTAGTCTATCTTGAGTGTTCGGGATTGGTTCCCTTTTCCGAAGGTTATATGTAGTGACACGTATCCCAACGGTTGTACTGGGGTATCTCCTAGTCTGAACAGGATGTTAGGGTATGCTCTAAGCTCCTTTTCTTCTAAGCCGAGCTTGTCGAAGGCAGTTTTGAATAAGATGTCGGCGGAGCTCTCTTGGTCTATTAATGTGCGGTGGAGATTGGCGTTTGCCAGTATGATGGTGATGACCATGGTGTCGTCGTATCCTGAGATGATACCGGATGCATCTTCTTTGTTGAATGTGATTGCAGGGATGTCAGGAGCTACCTCCTTTCCTTCGACATGATATACTTCTTTGAGATATCTTTTGCGGGATGATTTGGAGATTTCTCCTCCTACAAATCCTCCGTGTATCATATGGACATGTCTTTCTGGCGTACGAGGTGATCGCTCGACTCGTCCGACATCTTCCTCCCTTCTTCTCTTTCTTTGATCATCATCTCGGGTGGCCAGAAACCGATCTAGTTTTCCTTCTCTTACTAATTTTTCTATGATGTTTTTTAAGTCGACGCATTCGTTGGTGGAATGCCCTCGGACTCGGTGATATTCATAGTATTTGTTCCGATTTCCTCCTCCTCTTTTGCCTTTGAGTGGTCGAGCTGGGGGTATCTTCTCCGTATGGCAGACTTCTTTGTAGACATCTACCAGGGATACCCTAAGAGGGGTGTAATTATGATATTTTTTAATTTTCTCCCCTTGTAGATCTTCCTTCTTTTTGGATTCTTTATCTTTATCTCGGTAGGAGAATCCAGAATTTGAGATTTCTCCGAGAGTTTTCTTCCATGTTAATATATTTTTCCGCTCGCTCCTGCACCTCATCCAGAGATGTGGGATATTTCTTCGATATAGATTGGCTGAAAGGTCCCTCTCGTAGGCCATTGATGAGGTCCACGATGGTGGCCTCTGTTGGCAAGCTTTGTATGTCTAGGCATGTTTTGTTGAATCTCTCCATGTAGTTGCGAAGACTTTCCCGATCTCCTTGTCTGATTCCTAGTAGACTGGAGGCGTGCTTGGCCTTGTCTTTTTGGATGGAGAATCTGGCCAGGAATTTTTTGGCTAGGTCGTTAAAGCTTGAGATGGACTTCGGAGGTAAGTTGTCGAACCATCTAATTACTGTCTTCGTGAGGGTCATTGGAAAAGCTTTGCAGCAAACAGCGTCCGAGGCGTCGGTGAGGTACATTCTGCTTCTGAAGTTGCTGAGGTAATGGTTGGGATCTGTAGTGCCATCATATAGAGTCATATCTGGGATTTTGAAGTCCTTAGGAATTTTAGTTTTCATGATGTCCCTAGTGAATGGATCTTAATCTTTGCGTGAATTGTCCTCAGGGGTGGTCCGGGTAGCCTTTGCTTTGAGATCGGCTTCGAGTTGTAGAATTTTGTCTTCTAGCTCTCGACGTCGCCTTACCTCTCTTTGTAGATCCTTGCCCACTTCTCGTTGATGCTGGATTTCTTTTTCAAGTTGCTTTAAACGATTTTGAAGTGCTTCTATTACTTTTGGATTTGATGAGTTTTTGTCTCCGTTAGATTCTGGAGTATCCTTTGGTGTAGCGTCCGCATTTTTGTGCGGCGTTCTGTCCTCTAGATTTGAATCGTGGTCGTTGTCATGGTCGTCCGCCATGGGGATGGGATGACTTCCAGGTTCCCCGGCAACGGTGCCAATGTTCCAAGGGTTACCTGAAACTGTAGGCCGATCTCGGATGAGATCTCCTATACTGGTCGGAGATGACGTGTCCGGCTGGCTGCTGGCGGCCGGAGCTGTTGTGTCCGACTTGTTGGACTGGCTTCACTTTTGATCCTTGGTCACCGGAGGGTGGGGGGTACCTGCAAGAGACTCCAATACTTAAGTTAGCACGGGTATTAAGCAAGTTTATTGTAGAATCAGAGTATGAGTTATACCTGGGTGCCCCAGTGTATTTATAGTGGTGTAGGCTGACCTTTCTAGATAAGATAAGTTAGTTATCTTATCTTATCTTTATCTTTGAGTTGAGGTCAGCTTATCTTCAAAGGAACCGCCCTTATCTCTATAGGCTTGGACGGCCGGTGGATTTGGGCCGTGTTCCTCTATTTGGGCCCTTTATTGGGCTTTCCTGTCGATTTGGCCGACCTCTTTGAGAAGAGGTCAGATAGCCTGACCTGAAGAGGTCGGTCGCTTTGTCACTGAACATCTCGGATTGGATAGCTCGGCCCAGGGTGTGAACAATTACCATAGTTGTGGTTATGGCCATGATAGGATTTCTTGGATCCTCATTCCCAAGTCAAGGTTCTTTTATTGCGTTTATAGCATTTTTACTAGTTTTGATCTCACTTCCCTTTAATTGCATTAATTACAATTTTGATCATTGCTTAGTTCTTTTAATATTTTGTTCTTTGATTTCAAACCCCTTTTTTTGTTCCCTTCATAACCGAAAGAAGTAACATTTCATTTGCATTCCTAGGGAGAACGACCCGAGGTTTAATTACTCTTGGTTTATGTTTTGATTTGAATTTAAATATTTGATTGATGCTCAATTGTTGGGTTTGGACTATACTTGCAACGGACAAATCCTATTTTCATTGTGAAATCTGAACCCGTGCATTTGGACATTTATCATCGATCCCACAGGGATTGATGGATCAAGAAACTTTAGTGTGTGATGAATTTAGTTAAGCTGATAGTGATAAATTAAGTGGGGATGGATTAACAGAATGAAGACAAAGCATTACATGAAAACAATTTAATAAAATTCAAAGCAATCAAATGAAAAATGACAGAAATAGAGATTCATCAGGGATTGGAGGTATCATAATCCATCATAAATCAAATAGATCTCAACTTCCTTCTCAATCATATGAATAGATCTATGGCAGATTGAAATTGATTGGATTCCAATTCCTTGGCAATCCAATCTCTCTAATCACAATCAATCTCGCCAATTCCTTAATCCAATTGTCATGAGAAGAGGTTAAGCATTTTTTCTCACCCATAAGCCACACAGACTCTCAAGATCTCAATTCCTCCCGAATGGTATTAATCAAGAGAATTGTGAGAAACAGAGCTTCAGTTCTAATTTCCATGATTCCCCTTCCGAAGCTCATATGGAAATTTACAGATTCAAACCCCCTTCCGGAGTGAATGAACCTCAATCAAAATAGAAGTTATTTCTTAGCTATCCAGATGAATTGAGAAGAAGAAGATGTTTATTAATCCATTAGAATTAAAATAGAGCTCCTCCCACTAATAAATTGGGGTTCAGTGGATCATAGCTCAAAGTGCAGGAAATCTAAAATTCGTAGAAAGTAAATTGGCTGAGAAGCAAAAGTGCAGGGAAATTAAATTGCATAGACAATAAACATGTAAAAGTTCAGAAGAGGAAATTGCAGAAGAGAAGTGTAAGAAATTTAAATTGCATAAACCCAACGGAATTCAATTACAACTGAAAATTAAAAGTCTAGAAAGAGAAAAGGAAATTCTAAACTAAGCTCTCTGGAGTCTTTAATCCTCCAAGAGAGCTCTGGAGTCTCTAATCCTCCAGCCTTGCATGGTACTTTTCTTATGAAAACTAAGACCTATATATAAGCTAACCTAAATTATAAAGTGAAATGAAATTCAAAACAAATTACAATCAAATGAAAATTAACTATTCTAGATGAATCTTGTGGCCTTGATTGAGTAATAACTGTGGACTTGCTTGCTTGATGAAAATGGGCTTGGAACGAAATTAATTGAACCAAAATTCTTCTCCCAAGAGAACATAGCATTTTGAGGAGAGCGTAGCGCTCAGGCACCCACGTGTACGCATCCTATACACGTGCGCGTCCTTTGCATTTTGGCTCATTGACGCATACGCGTCATCCATGCGTACGCGTCCTTTGCAGCGCTCATTTTAAGAGCGTAGCATTCACGTTAAGAGCGCTCCTCCCACGTGTACGCGTGAATTGCAAAATATCACATCCACGCTGCGCCTTATTCACGCGTTTGCATGCTCCTTCTGAAATATCACACCGACGCGTACGCGTCGCCAGCTGAATTTTTTCGCTCCGTTTATCGCAGGCGCTCTTGGTCATGTATGGTGCTTTGTAGAAGAACGTAGCGCTCTTAGAGCAAATTCAGGTTGAAGAAAGAAGTGCAGACTTTCACTCAAATGGATGGAGAATCACTTTATGAGGCATGGGAGTGATACAAAGCCTTGATTAGGAAATATCCACCTTATATGTTTAGTGAATGGGACAGACTTCAGAATTTCTTTGAGGGCTTGACTCTAAAAGCTCAAGAGGCCTTGGATTACTCTGCAAGAGGTTCACTACAACTACTGAAGACAGCTGAAGAAGCTCAGAATCTCATAGACACTGTGACCAACAATCAATACTTCTATGCTCATCAAAGGCAACGCCAACCAGCTCCAAAGAAAGGCATATTAGAGCTTGAAGGTGTGGACACTATCTTGGCACAGAACAAATTGATGCAACAACAAATCCAACAACAAATGGAGATGATGGCAAAGAGCATAGAGGGACTTCAAGTGGCTGCAGTAAACACATCAAGCCAACCTTCAAATGAGTGGGGCCAAACCGAAGAAGGAAACATTAAGCAGCAACCAGAGCAAGTTCAGTATATGCACAACAACTCAAGTTCCTCTCAAAATGACTTTCATGGTGATACATACAATTCATCATGGAGGAACCATCCTAACTTGAGGTGGGGTGACAATCAAAGTCAATGGCAGAGGAACCACAACTCCAATAATTCCCACAACACAAACAACCAAAATCACTCCTCCAATAACACTAACCAATACAAAAACCCATAGAACACAAATCATCAACCCCACAATAACTCACAAAACACCCACCTCAATTCCCCAAACAACTTCCAGCAACAACAATCATACCCCAACATGCCACCTATTAACCATCAGGAAACTAGGATCTTAAATCTTGAAGCAACCTTGCAAGCCCTTACCCAAACCACACAAGCACTGGCTCAGAATACACAAAGTCTAGCCAAAGGACAAGAGCAACAAGAGGTCACGATGAGGAATCTTGAAAGGCAAATGGGATAAATGGCTAAACAAATCACAGAGATAGGTGAAAAGCGAGCAAATGCATTCCCTAGTACCACTGAAGACAACCCAAGGGACACAAGAAAAGCCATCAAATGGGAGGAATGTAAAGCAATCACTTTGAGAAGTGAAAAGTAAGTGGAGAAAGAAGCCATCACTCAGGGAGAACATAACTAAGAAGGCTTAAGAGAAGAAGTGAAGGAACAAAGGCAGGAGCACGAAACTTCCACACAAAGTGATAAAGCAACTAAGATGGATGCAGTGAGAGCAGACCCACCAAAGCTACCATATCCTGAAAGACTCAAGAGAGAAAACAAAGAGGAGAAATACTCCAAATTTTTAGAGATATTCAAGACACTGCACATCAACATCCCCTTCATAGAAGCACTTGAACAGATGCCACTATATGCTAAGTTCATGAAGGAATTGTTGAAGAAAAAAGATCCTTGAAAGAAGGACAAACAGTTGTGATGACCAGGGAGTGTAGTGCCATCATCCAGAAAAAGTTGCCAAAGAAGATGAAAGACCCATGGAGCTTTCATATCCCCTGCACAATAGGCAACATGATGATTGAGAGAGCATTCTGTGACCTTGGTGCAAGTATAAATCTGATGCCTCTATCCTTGATGAGGAAGCTTCAAATTCATGAACTGAAACCCACACAGATAGCCCTTCAAATGGCGGACAAATCCATTCAGCAAGCACTTGGGGTTGTAGAGAATGTATTGGTAAAAGTGGACAAATTTTTCCTCCCAGCTGACTTTGTCATCCAAGACATGGAGGAAGATGACAACACTCCCATCATCCTAGGGAGACCTTCTTAGCCACGGCCAGAGCATTAAGATGTTGAAAAAGGAGAATTGATGCTAAGGGTGCACGAAGAGCATATAGTGTTCCATGTCTTCAAGAATTTGTAAGATTCCACTCAAGAGGAAGAATGTATGAAGATTGATTCCATAGATCCAAACTTGAAGGAAGCACCTGATGAGATATTCCCAATGCACTTAAGCTCCTGCTGGAAAGAAAAGGAAGAGGTAGAAGTGGTACAACAAGCTCAAAGAATCAAGGAGAAACTACAACCAAAGCCTGCATTTGAGATTCTCAGCAAGGACCTTCTAAAAAGTGAGACTTCAAAACCTGAACCACCTCCTGAAAAAGAAAAGAATCCCAAGAAAAAGTGCCAAGAGGATGGAGAAACAAGAAAATCCCCACTAAAGGCTTCTCACCAGGGGATAAAGTGATGCTAATCTACCAACCAATTGAAACATCCCCACATTTTTTGGGATACTACACAGTGAACAAAATCCTTTCACTTGAACATGTGGAAGTCATCAAGAATGATACTGGGAAAAAGCTCATAGTGAGAGGGGAAGGGCTAAGGCATTATGATCATCATCCTTCCTAATGAGGGACAACCATCAAGCTAGTAATATTAAAAGAGCGCTTGTTGGGAGGCAACTCAACCTTAGGTAACTACTCTTTCATACTCTTTTCAAAATAAATGGTTAGTTCAATTTTTGTGTATTGTGAGGAATTAAGTGGTGTTCTACACCAATGTGACTGCACCAACAGAGAAACAAAATCAAGGGCGAATGCATGAGACTAAGTTTGGTGTCCCACCAGTGACATCAATTAAGCACAAAGTAACCCTTGAGATAATTATGAATAGTCACAAATTCCAAACATTCATAGAGATTGACTAAACTTGCATTTCATTTATTTACCTTTTAGTTTTACACTTAATTTCCTCATAGGTTTAAAGCACATGATGTAGTATACATGCATGAAAGATGCACTCAATTTTGGCATATAGAAGTAAGCAAGGAACTAAGTTTGGTGTCCGGACACCACTTATAGTTCAAGAATTCATAGGCATATATGCATGATAACTACCTTTCAAGTGCTTGGGGACAAGCAACTTCCAAAGTTCATTGTAGGCAGTCTGATGAGTGATTTTATATTGGTGTAGAATTTATCAATAAATTCAATCGTGAGTATAGTCTAGACCAACAACCAATCCCACATCAAACTTAGAAATGTGTGTCCACAATTCAAAATCAATAACCGAGAGTATTAGTCCCGAGTCATTCTCCCTAGAAGTTGCTCTAAGATGCACATCATTGGTTAGAAGTTGTCTTGGTATTTTGGAGTTTAATGCAAGAAAGGAATAAGCTAGTAAGTGTGAATGACAATTAAGCAATGTAAAAGCCTTGGCTAGGAGTGAGAATTGGAATTTCTATCGTCCTAATTTCCATCAATTGTGTCAACAATTGGTTATTGCTCCACTTAGTCAACATCTAACTATGAAGAAAAATCAAGTGAAGATAATCAACTTGAGTTCACAAGTCCTAGTCAAACCCTAGGGAAGTCTAGCTTTAGTGGCATGCAAATCAATTAGCAGTTTCCAATTAATAATCAACAAAGGACATTGATGAATCAAGTGTCTCCAATATCTCAACTCCCAAGCCAAGAATGAAAAGTCTACTCCATAGCTAAAGTTGACATTTTCTCAAACACTTGGAGAACAAGAATGAAAGACATTGTAAAATTGAGAAGAAACTTCAAATCAAAGATATCCACTACAAGAGATTAACAACAATCAAACAATTAACAACAGTGAACATAAAATTCCTCAATGCATTAACGGAAATCAAAGTAATACAATCCAAATCTAAGATCCAAAGTAACTTGAGCAACAAGAACACTAAATTTAGAGTAGAAGGATTAGATCTACAACTTGAAAAAATGTAGAATTGAATTGACAATAGATCTCACCAACGAATCTAAGAGAATTCCAAATTGAGAAGCAAAAACCTAGAGAGAAGCTAGAATTTCTCTCTCTAAAAATGTAACTTCCAAAACTAACTAAAAATATCTAAATGTGTGAATGAATATCAATTCTCTCATCCCTTGGTCCTCTTAAGCCTTTTGGCGCCAAAGTTGGTTCAAATTGGGCCCACAGCCTCTGTGAACTCGCCAAGCACGATTTCACTTAAAAATCACGTGCGAGCAATGACGTGTACACGTAAATCACGCATGCGCGTCCTTGGAGTTTTACGATCCACGCGCATGCGTAGAGTACACGTGCGCATCCATGAGGTTCTTGCCCAGCCATGCGAATGCACCGGCTTCTAGCCTTGGCTTCTTCGCGCCGATCCTGGCAGCGCGCATCCACGCGTACACGTGAGGCATGCGTACACGTCGCTGCTCAAGCTCCAAAGCTCCATTTTCCATGCTCCTTACATTTATGCATGATTCCTTCCTCTCTTCTAGGCCATCCTTGCCCTATAAACTCTGAAATCACTTAACAAACAGATCATGGCATCGAATGGTAATAGAAGAGGATTAAAATGTGGCATATTTAGTGTAAAAGAAGCATCTTTTCAACTATGAAGTAAAATTGGGAAAGAAACACAAAATCATGCATTATGTATGAATAAGTGTGAAAGAACATTGATAAAACTCCCAAAATCCATACAAGATAAACCCTAAAAATGGGGTTTATCAACCTCCCCGCAACTTAAACTAAGCATGTCCTCATGCTAAAAGAAAGCAAAAGACCAGAGAATCACAAGAGAATGGGATTTATGAGATGCAATCTACTTATATGAATACAACTAAAATGAATGCTACTATCTACTAGGTCAAAAGCAAATCAATATTCCAAGAACATATATAAGCACGCAGGGCAAATTGATAAACAATATATGAACTCTACCAATTCCAATCATCAAAGTGAAGTGCGTATAACTTGCATGAAGAACGCTAGTGAGAGCCGGGAATAAGGAATTGAGTCTCGAACCCTCACCGGAAGTGTTTGCACTCTATTCACTCGGTGTGTAAGGTTGACCACTCAATTCTCCTCTGCTTCATGCTTTCCAAAAATTTTTCTTCCTCTAACAATCAACAATTACTTTATGCATGCATACATGTATCATGGGTCTTTTCTTAAGTTGTAATGGGGCTAGGATCAAGGTAGGGTTATATATATGACTAAGTGGACTACAATTTGAATCTTTCATTAACCTAAGCTTCCTACCTAACCTATATAACAACCTATACAATTAAGTGCTAACCTAACTACCCATTCCTCACTTTTTCACATACTCATGCATTTTTTTATCACTACACATATGCATTGATTGTTATTGAACCTTACTTTGGGGTATTTTGTCCCCTTTTTATTTCTCTCTTCTTTTTCTTTTTATTATTCATTTTTCTTTTCTTTTTTTTTTATTTTTCTCTCTTTTAGGCTTATAATGTGCTAAAATTAAGAACAAGTGGGTTAATCGTAGGCTCAAAGTTGGCTTACAATGGTTATTGTAAGGTGAGGCTATTTGGGCAAGTGGCTAAATAAAATGATGGCCTCAATCACATACATGCATTCATACACACAATAATGGACACACAGAGTCAAACAAATCAAGGATCACAATCATAGAAGGAGAACAATGCACACAAGAAAGGAAATAAGTACCATAAGAGGTAACCACGCAATTAGACTCAAAACTCACATGCTTGTATTCTTAGCTCAAAAACCATGTTCCAAATTACATTCTTCAAGCAAGCTTAACACCAAAAAATTTTCAAAGTTGGTAGGGTGCCCTAAAAACACAGTTTCTTGGAATAGAAGTCATCATCTTAACCAAGTAGTCCTAACAAGAAACATTAATCATGCAAAAGGTGTTCAAAAGAAAAACCTAACCATGCAATCTATCCTAATTAACAAAAGAAAATCAAAGTTTTTTTGGGTGTTACCTACTGATGGTATTTTTATGGAAAAATGAATTTCCAAAACACCTAAAACTAACCGACAAGTGTACCGGGTCGCATCAAGTAGTAAAACTCACTTAGAGTGAGGTTGATCCCACAGGAATTGATGGATCAAGAAACTTTAGTGGGTGATTAGTTAAGTCAAGCTAACATTGAGTGAATTGTGTGAAATTGTAGCCAACAGAATGTAAATGACAAGGAATTTAAAAATGCAAAAAGTAAATTGGACAGAAACTTAAAGAGCAAGAAAAGTAAATTGGCAAAATCTTAAATAACAAGAAATGTAAATTGCATAAAATGTAAAGGGGATTGGTTGCAGGAAATTTAAATGAAAGCAGTAAATCAGTAACTTAGAGAAATTGCAGAAAATGTAAAGTTGCAAGAAATGTAAATAGAGCTCACAGCAAGCATCAAATGTAAAGTGCAGAGGAACAAGAAGATTTAAATTGCATGAAAGTAAATTAAAAGCAATGAGAACAGAAGCAATGGAAACCAAAGATCAAAAGCAGCTCAATGTAAATTGAATTTTAACTTGCAGCAGAAGGAAATTATAGCTAATTTCAAACAGAAAAGTAAAATTACTTGAAGAAGTAAAACGGAAAGTGACTGATGCTTAATTGCAGCAATTTAAAAGAAGGTTGAAGATCTCAGGAGTGGAAGAGACTAGAAAACAAGTCTAGATCTCAAATCCTTCCTTGATCCAACAAGAACAATTGCAAAGAAATAAGGAAAAGTAAATTGCAGAAGGCGTAGAAGAATGAATAGTAAACAGAAATTGAAATTCAATTATGCAGAAAACTAAACAAGAGAGAATTCAAGGTGAGATTGAAACAGAATTTCTTCAATTCTCCACCCAAGATCCAAAACAAAGAGTAAAATGTGTAGAAGCAAGAACAAGGAAGAAGAGAGATCAATTCCCCTTCCCAATTCCCCCTAATACTTTCTAATGGAGCCCCCCTAACAAAGATAGAAATGATGCCTTATATAGGCTTTTTTCAAATTAAAATGAAATTGAAATAAAAAAAAAATTAAATGAAAATCCTAATTCTAGCTTGTTCTTGTGTCTTTTAGTGATGATGTGGGCTTTGCTTGCTTTGGATTTGAGGAGAAATGGGTTTGGTTGGCCTTGATTCAATTTGGTGAGGAATTGAATTAAATTAGATTTTTGGTTGAATTTTTAGCCCATGGGTCACACTCCCAGGGCAAAGTTCGGCTCTTGGCAAGAGCTTTGGCCAAGAGCTTTGGTTCCCTTCCTTGCCAAAGTGTGCGCACGTTCCTTCCTTGTGACAAGAGAACAATGCTCTTTGCAAGAGCTTAAAGTAAAGCTCTCCACAAGAGCTCTAAAGCTCTCGGCAAGAGCTTTGTGCTCTTGCTCCTTGTTTTGAGCCACGCTTTTCTTCCTTTGGGCCACTCTTCTCTTCCTTGATTTGGTCATGGGCCACGCTTTTAAAAGTGTGGCCTAAGCCTCCAAAGTGTGCCCAAAATTCCTCTTTTCTTGTTTTTAGCTTATTTTGTGCTCTTTTTGCTTCTTTTTCTTCTTATTTCCTACAAAGTTTATCAAATCAAAAGATCAAAGAAATGTATCAATTAAGCATAAAAGCATTCAATATTCAAGCACAAATCATCAATTTCTTGTATGAAAAAGCATAGAAAAATATGACATGGTGACATGTCATCACAACACCAAACTTAAACCTTGCTTGTCCCCAAGCAAGAAAAGAATCATGCATTAAAGATTGACAATTCAAGGTAAGAAGAATAGCAACTCAATGTTTATGGTTAGCTAGTTTTCTAAGCATGCTTCAATCACAAAAGAGATGTAAATGATTGATGCTTCTATCTAGCTCAATTTATGAAATCTTTCTCTTATATTTCTTCTTTGAAACTAGCTGTTGATTTTCTTATTAGCTTCTCCTTTTGGGTGCTTTGTCCCATGAGTTAATAACAAAGCTACGATTCTAAATGCTTTGTTTTCAAGTATTAACACTTGATACATAAGCACCACAAGCATTTAATTAGAGGACTTCATTAAGCTCATTTGTTTCTTTTCTTGATTCTCTAATCATTGATGCTCAGAACCTTGAGCTTTGAGGGAGTGCTTTTGTACTTGAGCCTAGCCTTGACTTCTAAGTGTTTTGTTTTCAAGCATTTGGCTTGATACATAAACACCACAAGTACTTAACAAATAAATTGCCATTGGTACTCAGAGCCTTCAGCTTTCTCATTCTTTCCCTTTTTCTTTTCTTGCTTTAATTGTATTTGCTTTTTCAAGGTTTTCATGATTTTCAAAAGATTTCACAAAATGTCCTAGATGAAAACTTCAATTAAATAAAATCCAATGCAATTGAGCAATAATTAATCATACTAGCTTTCCAATACTTGTATGCACATGCTAAGTTCTACTTTAATGCCTTGTTTATTTATGATCATGATACTTTACTGCTTTAAGCTTTACAAAACTCAAGTTGGTAGTCATAATGGCATGGCAACATGTTACAAATCAATATTCAAGCTATGCTTACTCATACCACACATGCATACAGAGAATATAAAGACAATCATGCAAAATAAAGTGCTAGAGACAAAGGAGAGAAAAAGGAACTTTACAACCTTGTAGTCCATCTTCTCTATTGTTGTCATTTTCCTCTTATTCTTCCCTTTCTCTTGCCATACTCAAAATGCTTGCTCATCCTCAAGCAACAATCAGAACAATGGCTATGGGGCTGAGATGGATCATGAGTGTCTCACACAATGAAATGTTAGCAATACATGTGTTTCAAGCAAGCAAAATTAAAGATAACAATCAAGGCACAAGAGACAGAGACATTTTTTATTGCAAACATAAGAAGGTGTGTATGATACATTGCATAAAGATATAAGTGGCACACCAAACTTAGTGTGACACTTTCACTTGGAATTAATGCAAGTATCTTGTAAGAATTGGAACCAAATTTTGTTGCATAGCAACACCAAACTTAGAATGCAATCATATGTCAATTTATTTGAATTAAAACTAAGTAAGTAAAGTTGTTATTTGTTAAGTACAATCACCAAGCCAAGAATCTGTCATGTATAAAGCTCTCTTGGTAATGTATTAAAAAACACAGTAAATAAGCAAACTAAAATGAAATCATTTAAAAAAATAGAAAAATGATTAATGAAAAAGTGTCAAATTAAAAGAGAAAAATAAAACTGCTGAGGCATTATGATTATGCAGACAAGTAGTGTTGCTTGAATAAATTGCATAGAAAATAAGTGGCACACCAAACTTAGAATCTTGGTGTGTCACTTTCATTTTTTAATTTGATGCAATCATCCAAAAATATTGAAAACAATTTGTTGCAAGGCAACACCAAACTTAGAATGTAACCATATGCCAATTTATTGAATTTAAACAAAGCAAAGAAAGAAATGTACCTACGGTCTACCTGTTCTTCACTTTCTTCCTCTTCTTCCAATTTGTTAAGAGAAATGACCTTAAGGGGGGAGAAGATTCAACTATTGTCCCTTGTCTTGGCCTTTCCTCAGCAAGCTTCCTTTTGTATATAGCTTGATTGATCTTGCTTGCTGGATTAGGGACAGGATTGGTATTTTTGCTAGTTGCCTTCACTTCTTTGGATTCAAGACTTGGTTGCTGTGTGATTATTGGAGTTTTGTATTCATCCAGAGCCTTTTGAATTGGTGGTTCCATGAGCTTTTCCTTCATGTACTTCTCTGCTTCACTTGAGTTTGAAATTCTTTGGTTGTCTTTCTCACTTTCTTGCTCTTCCACTTCCTCCCTTGCACTCAACATTTGACTTAATAGCTTTTTCATTGAGGAGGTTTACTGAACTTTCCAATATTTCTTCATCTCCTCTTCATATTTTTCAATCACAGATTTAATTGTTGAGAGTTTTTGGGTCAGGGACGTTTGTGAAAGTTGTGAGTCTTCATGTTCCCTTGTCATCTCAAGTGCAGTTTCATTTTCAACCACCTCATTCTTCATTGAAAGTTCACTTGATGCAGTAGCCTCCTCATCTTGCTCTTCCACTTTATCCTTCACATCCATCAATTGGTCTTCATCCATACTGTTTGATGGTTTTAAGTTCCCCCTTGTTTGTTCTAAGGGCCCATTCATCTTCTTGAAGACGATTTCTTTCCAGGATGGGGATTTTGTGTATCTTTCCACGAGTTTTCTGTGTATTTCAATGGCTTGAAGGTAATCCTCATCTGTTGGTTCAAGAGATGAAGGTTGAGAATAATTTTGGTGACATGGATGTATTGTGGTGAAGTTGTGTTGAGGGGTGTGGAATGAGTTGTGTGATTGATGGGATGACTTGTACGGATTTTGGAGGAAACTTTGTGTTGAGGCATCATCAAGTGATGAAGATCTTTCAAATGAGAAATTGGGACGTGAGGGTGGATGCTCTTTCATTCCTTGGTGATACTCCCAGCCACCATTAGAATAATGACATGCATCATTTTGTGGTGGAGGAAAATATCCCATATGATTCTCTTGCTCATCTTATGTCTCTGAAGCAAATCTAAATGGATTGGAGTGCTTAGAATTTGTATTTTCTTGGTGATATTCCCAGCCACCATTAGAGATTGGTGATGGTGGGTAATATCCCATAAAATTTGTTTGATCATAAGATGAGTTGAACTCCATTTGAATTTTGGAAAACACAACACCAACGAAAATTGAAATTACTCATATCAGAGATGAGAATTTCTTAGTGAGGCAAAAACTCAAACACCTTGGTTTCAATTTAAAATAGAAAACAAAAATAAAGAAAATGCTTGATCTAAACTTCTCACCCACTTAATCATTGTTGATCTAATTCAATCTCCGGCAACGGCGCCAAAAACTTGATGGTGTTTTTATGGAAAAACGAATTTCCAAAACACCTAAAACTAACCGGCAAGTGTACCGGGTCGCATCAAGTAGTAAAACTCACTTAGAGTGAGGTCGATCCCATAGGGATTGATGGATCAAGCAACTTTAGTGGGTGATTAGTTAAGTTAAGCTAACATTGAGTGAATTGTGTGAAATTGTAGCCAACAGAATGTAAATGACAAGGAATTTAAAAATGCAAAAAGTAAATTGGACAGAAACTTAAAGAGCAAGAAAAGTAAATTGGCAAAATCTTAAATGACAAGAAATGTAAATTGCATAAAATGTAAAGGGGATTGGGTGCAGGAAATTTAAATGAAAGCAGTAAATCAGTAACTTAGAGAAATTGCAGAAAATGTAAAGTTACAAGAAATGTAAATAAAGCTCACAGCAAGCATCAAATGTAAAGTGCAGAGGAACAAGAAGATTTAAATTGCATGAAAGTAAATTGAAAGCAATGAGAACAGAAGCAATGGAAACCAAAGATCAAAAGCAAACTCAATGTAAATTGAATTTTAACTTGCAGCAGAAGGAAATTATAGCTAATTTCAAACAGAAAAGTAAAATTACTTGAAGAAGTAAAACGGAAAGTGACTGATGCTTAATTGTAGCAATTTAAAAGAAGGTTGAAGATCTTAGGAGTGGAAGAGACTAGAAAACAAGTCTAGATCTCAAATCCTTCCTTGATCCAACAAGAACAATTGCAAAGAAATAAGGAAAAGTAAATTGCAGAAGGTGTAGAAGAATGAAACAGTAAACAGAAATTGAAATTCAATTATGCAGAAAACTAAACAAGAGAGAATTCAAGGTGAGATTGAAACATAATTTCTTCAATTCTCCACCCAAGATCCAAAACAAAGAGTAAAAAGTGTAGAAGCAAGAACAAGGAAGAAGAGAGATCAATTCCCCTTCCCAATTCCCCCTAATACTTTCTAATGGAGCCCCCCTAACAAAGATGGAAATGATGCCTTATATAGGTTTTTTTCAAATTAAAATGAAATTGAAATGAAAAACAAATTAAATGAAAATCCTAATTCTAGCTTGTTCTTGTGTCTTTGAGTGATGATGTGGGCTTTGCTTGCTTTGGATTTGAAGAGAAATGGGTTTGGTTGGCCTTGATTCAATTTGGTGAGGAATTGAATTAAATTGGATTTTTGGTTGAATTTTCAGCCCATGGGTCACACTCCCAGGGCAAAGCTCGGCTCTTGGCAAGAGCTTTGGCCAAGAGCTTTGGTTCCCTTTCTTGACAAAGTGTGCGCACGTTCCTTCCTTGTGACAAGAGAACAATGCTCTTTGAAAGAGCTTAAAAGCTCTTGGCAAGAGCTTTACTTGTCCTTGAGGTCCATGGTTCAAGTCTTGGGTGAAGCACTTGCTGGCCATTTTCCTTGGCACAAGAGTAGCGCCTAGTGTCTTCCCTTGGTATCCCTCTTCGAATCCTGGTGGAAGCACTTTGATTCATTTTTGCTTGTTTATGGCCCTTAAAGATGTCTTTCACTCGTGCCTTAATTCTATGCCAAATATGGATTACCATATATCGTTGGAAAGCTCTAAATGTCAGCTTTCCAACGCAACTAGAAGCACATCAATCAAATATCTGTAGCTCAAGTTATAGCCCTTTGAAGAAGGCATGGTCTTGTTGTGAGCGCCCATATTTTAACTTAGAGAAAATTTGCTTCCAATGCTCATTTTCCTTGAGGCAAGCCCGAAAAAGCTCTTGGCAAGAGCTTTTAAGCTCTTGGCAAGAGCTTGGCTTTTGATTATTTGAAGTAAAGCTCTCCACAAGAGCTCTAAAGCTCTCGGCAAGAGCTTTGTGCTCTTGCTCCTTGTTTTGAGCCACGCTTTTCTTCCTTTGGGCCACGCTTCTCTTCCTTGATTTGGTCATGGGCCACGCTTTTAAAAGTGTGGCCTAAGCCTCCAAAGTGTGCTCCAACTTCAAAGTGTGCCCAAAATTCCTCTTTTCTTCTTTTTCTTCTTATTTCCTACAAAGTTTATCAAATCAAAAGATCAAAGAAATGTATCAATTAAGCATAAAAGCATTCAATATTCAAGCATAAATCATCAATTTCTTGTATGAAAAAGTATAGAAAAACATGACATGGTGACATGTCATCACCTACGGAGATCGGTCGAACGACCTCCCCACACTTAAGAATTAGCATGGTCCTCCGTGCTATCGGTAAGGCGCAAGGGGCGATCGGGTCCGGAACTTCCACTATCCCTTTCATGATGGCTATCTTCACTTAAGTTCGAGGTGGATGTGGAGATCTCTGGTTCTTCCAAAGGTGGGGTCACAAAACTCAAAAGCTTCTCCACATAAGCAAACCGGCGTTGGTTCCGCCGTTCATATCGGTCCATCTTCTTACGGAGATCCTCAAGCAGTTGGTGGGATGATTTAGGTGGTGCGGATGAAGTGGTGGGGATGCCCACAGGAATAGCTATGTCAAAGTTATCGGTTTCTGCCGGAGGCTTGAGATATTTTCCGGTTGGGACGACGTCGCCCTCTACTGGAATCAGTGCTTTCCAGTCTTTGGCCTCCCGAGGGACTCCAGCAGCAGCAACTAACTCGGTTACCAAAGCAATGAAGGGTAGGTTTCCCCTAACATTGACACGACCCATGGCATATCGGATGAGGAGAGGGATGTTGACCAGTTTCTCTGTAAGTATGCACCAAACCAATAGGGCTATCTCCACGGTGATAGATGACCCGTGGGTGGTTGGAAGCACATAATGGGATAAGATTTGGGCCCATGCCTGAGCCTCTACAAAGAGAAAATGCACGTCAAGTCCTCTTGGTAAGCATCCAATCGAAACCATATTCACAACGCTGCGACAAGTCCTCTTGGTAAGTGTCTATCCCATCCGCCAATGGCACGGTCTTAAGTACTCCTTGAATAGCTTCCTCCGAGACGGGGACTTGCTTCTAACGCACAAAAACTAATGCGAGAGAAGGTGAGTGGTAGTTGGAGTAAAATCCTACCACCCAAGAAAGGTTGGCCTCCTGCGGTCTTCTTATGAGAAACCCCCACTGTCGTCGCTCAATGCGGGGTATCACAAACTGAACAATGTGGGCCGGAGGGGCGAGAAGAGGTTCAGAGTGATAGTTTCTTTCAATCATAAGGGGGAACATGAGCTCACAATAACGGTTGGGAAACTTAGTAGAATCCCTCGCAGGGTTGTCCTTCTCTTGCTCATCAACATTAATGATGCTCCTCGCCTTCTTGAAGAGGGGCTTAGCTTTTGGTGCTTGGTGCGCCTTGGTGGTGGATCTTTGAGGTGCCCTTTTGGTAGGCGGCTTCTTCGGTGCCATTTCCTTATCCTTTTTTATGACCAACCTGAAAAAGGAAGGAAAAGAAAAGACATTAAACTCAAAGAACAACACATGAATAGTATCATGTAAGTGAAAAAAAAAGCCACAAAAGAATAAGTGTCCTGAAGACATGATAGCTGCAACATGTAAGCAAGACAACAATGGGAACAATAGGCAAGTCACTAGCATGTGATGCAAGAGGGATATAAGCATGCAAGTAAAAGGCATCAGAAGCATATGCTCAAGCATCAATAACAAGAAGTAAATCATAAGGGATGAGCATGTGAATGGGAAACATGAAGAACAATAGGCTCAATGCACATAGGAACAAGCAAGTGAATGAGAAGGGGCACTAAGTTGAAAGCATTATGTCAAATTAAAACAAGAACTCTTAGGTGCCTTTCATCAAACACTTGGTGTGCAATTTTGAAGCAATAAGCAAGTGGAGGAAATGTAACAATGTAGCACCCCCAAAATGCATTACCAATCGTCATATAGCACCACATATCACAAAGAAATCAAACATTGCAAAATAACCTAATAATGCAAGAGATAACTCCACCCTCAATACCCATGGCAAATAGAAAAAAAAGCAAACAAATAAACAAGAATGCATGAATGAGAATCTAAGTAAGAAGAAATGCAAAGAAGGGCAACTAAAGATGGAAAAATTGAAACAAAACAAAGAAAAAAAGAAAAAAGAAAGGTGAGTAATACTGTGAGAAGGGGAAGAGAGTGAAGTAGAATGCAAGTGAAGAGAGGAGAAGAGAAATGGAAAAAAAGAGAGGAGAGTGAAAACTGTGGGACCCCGGAAGTGGTGGTTGCCGGTGGTTGATGCCACCAGTGGTAATGGGCGGAGATAAGGTGGTAGAAGTGGTTGAGGAAGAAGGAAAGGAGGAATAGAAGAAGATGATGGAAGAAATTTAAAACAGGGCATGATTCAGGTAAGTTGCGTCACGAAATCGACGAGAGCACCATCCACGCGTACGCGTGGATGAGCGGAAAGACATAGGGACGCGTGAGTGTCGCCCACGCCTATGCGTGGGCAGCAGAAGAGAGGGGACGCGGATGCGCAAGTGGCGCGCACTCATGGGGGCAATTGCGCTAGTAGCATAATGTAAGCATAACTCTTGCACAACTCTCTGGTTTAAGTACCAGGAGTTCGCTTAGAGGGTTATCGATGCGTACACGTTAAGCGCGCGTACGCCTGTATGGCCATAAAGCAAGCGACGCGTAAGCGTCGCCCACACTTGCGCGTGGGTGGGAGCTGGGCTCCAAGCACAGTGGTCACGCGATATTCGAGGCAACTCTCAGGAAAAATGTACCAATAGGGGAATTTACGCGATCGACGCGGACGCGTCATGGATGCGCAGATCAGCACAGAGACGCGTACACATCATCCACGCATACGTGTGGGCAAGGTTAGGCGTGAGCCACAATATCAGCACAAATCTTGCCTAAGTCTCTGGAAAATGTACCCAGAGTTGCAGAGGGCGCAGTCGACGCGTACGCATCACCCACGCTTACGTGTGGGTCGCGATCAGAACCAGAGACGCGCATACATCATGCGCACATACGCGTGAGTGGGGTCACGCGTAGGGCTCAGTGCTGGCTCAATTCTCGCATAACTCTCTGGTTTTTTGTACCAGGA
This sequence comes from Arachis ipaensis, assembly GCF_000816755.2. Lineage (NCBI taxonomy): Eukaryota > Viridiplantae > Streptophyta > Magnoliopsida > Fabales > Fabaceae > Arachis > Arachis ipaensis. The sequence continues at coordinate 56,085,471 of NC_029788.2, forward strand.
GTCGTGAAGGCCATCGGCGCGTACGCGTCTAGCTCGCTCACGCGTGGATACCCCTTTTTTTTCATAAACATGAAGAGATGCATTTTCAACACAATCTTGGTAAGCATTCAAGCTAAAAGGGTCAAAAACACTCAAAAAAATCCATGCAATACTCAAAATGGAGTGTTTTCTTCAACATTAAGAAACTAACCTAACCAAGATCAATGACAAACCTTCATGAGTATCACAACTAAGTCAACTAAAATCAAGTCTATCCAAACAATCTCTAAAATAAGCATTCACCAAATCAAGCAAGAGTTCAAGAATTATATACAAAAGAGGCAAAAAGGTAGATTTTACCATGGTGGGGTGTCTCCCAGCTAGCACTTTTGTTTAACGTCCTTAAGTTGGACGGTCATTAGCTCAATTCTCTTCGCCATTAGGTGCATCCTCCAAAAGGAACACCTCAACCTCTTTGTTACTTTTCATCTTCTCTCCATGGTATAGCTTCAATCGATGCCCATTAACCTTGAAGATGTCGGGATTTGAAGGATTACGCAAGTGATAGACCCCAAACGGCTCTGCCTTCTCCACTCTATAAGGTCCTTCCCATCATGAGCTTAACTTTCCGGGCATCAATCTTAGTCTAGAGTTGTAGAGAAGAACAACCTCTCTAGCTCTAAATTCTCTTTTCCGAATATTCTTATTATCCACCGCTTTCATTCTCTCCTTGTAGAGTCTAGAACTCTCATAGGCTTCCAATCTCAAGCACTCCAATTCCACTAATTGTAGCTTTCTTTCAATTCCGGCCCCCCCAAACTTGAATTGCACTCTTTGACGGCTCAATATGCCTTGTGCTCTATCTCCACCGGTAGATGGCAAGCTTTGCCATAGACTAACCGAAACGGGCTCATGCCAATTGGCATCTTGTAGACCGTTCGGTAGGCCCATAGCGCATCAGTGAGCTTAGCACTCTAGTCTTTCCTATGAGGCTTCACAATCCTTTCCAATACGTGCTTGATCTCCCAATTGAAAACCTCGGCTTGGCCATTCGTTTGGGGATGGTTGGCCGTGGCCACTTTGTGGATGATACCATACTTCTTCATTAGCCCTGTCATTCTCTTGTTGCAAAAATGTGAGCATTGATCACTTACGATTGCTCGTGGTGATCTAAAGCGACAAATTATGTTATTCCTCACAAAAGAAGAACCACATTAGCATCATCTGTCCGGGTAGGTATCGCTTCCACCCATTTGGACACATAGTCAAGAGCTAGTAGAATGTAGAGAAAACCATTAGAGTTTGGGAATGGCCCCATGAAGTCAATATCCCACACATCAAAGATCTCACGAAATAACATAGTTTGTTGGGGTATCTCATCCTTCTTGGAGATATTACTAAACCTAAGGCATTGTGAACAAGATTTACAAAAGAGAGAGGCATCTTTGAAAAGAGTTGGCCACCAAAATCCACAATCAAGAATCTTCCTTGCCATCCTTTGAGGTCCATAATGGCCACCTCCCTCAGAGGAGTGGCAGGCCTCCAAGATAGATTGGAATTCGGTTTGTGGGATGCACCTCCTAATTACTTGATCCGTACTACATCTCCAAAGGTATGGGTCATCCCATACATAATATTTGGATTCGCTTTTAAGCTTATCCTTTTGATGCTTGGAGAGATTGGGAGGAAAGGTGCAAGCCACCAAGTAATTGGCAATAGGTGCATACCAAGGGGTCACTTCAGAGACTGCTTGCAAGCCCTCAAAGGGGAAGGTATCATTAATAGGAGTGGAATTGCCCTTTGTGTGCTGAAGGCGACTCAAGTGATCTACCACTAGATTTTGTGAACCACTCCTATCTTTGATTTCTAGATCAAATTCTTGCAATAGTAAAACCCATTGGATCAACCTTGGTTTAGACTCTTTCTTGGCCAACAAATATTTCAATGCCGCATGATCTGAGTACACTACCACCTTTGAGCCAAGTAGATAAGCTCAGAATTCATCCAAAGCAAAGACAATAGCCAATAATTCCTTCTCAGTAGTAGTGTAATTAGATTGGGCTCCATCCAAAGTTTTAGAGGCATAGGCAATGACATAAGGATTTTTACCTTCACGCTGTGCTAGCGCGGCTCCCACCGCATAGTTTGATGCGTCACACATTATCCCGAATGGCCGACTCCAGTTGGGCCCTCTTACAATGGAAGCTTGGGTCAATGCAACTTTGAGCTTGTCAAAAGCTTCCATACACTCTTCACTTAGATCAAATTCAACATCCTTTTGCAACAATTGAGAGAGAGGTAGTTCTAAAACAATACCTTGTCTAACCATAAAATGACACTATTAGAGAAAATGTGTTCTAAAATAATACCTTGTTTAACCACAAAATGACACTTCTCAAAATTTAAAACAAGGTTTGATTTAGTAAACCTCTCTAATACTTTTGCAAGGTTTTCCAAGCAAAGATCAAAAGAGTCCCTGTTCCGAGGATTACCTAAAACTGTGGGTTGATCTCGGACGAGATCTGCGAAGGTGGCTAGAGCTGCTGTGTCCGACTTGTTGGGCTTGATGGTGCTGCTGATCCTTCGTCATCAGAGGGTGGTGGTACCTGAAAGAGACTCCGATGCTTAAGTTAGCACGTGCTTTAGGCAGTTTTTTTTTTTTTTTGTAGAATCAGAGTATGAGTTATACCTGGGTGCTCCAGTGTATTTATAATAGTGTAGAGTGACCCTCTTTTGAGATAAGTTAGTTATCTTATCTTATCTTTAAGTGAAGTCATCTTTATCTTTTTAGGGGAGGCCGCCTTATCTTTATTTAGGCTTTGGCGCCTTTAGATTGGACTTGTGCTCCCTCGTTTGGGCCTGCTTGGGCCTCTGATGTCGATGTGGCTGAACTTCTTTGAGAAGAGGTTGGGGAACCTGTCCAAAAGAGGTCAGTCAGTTTGTCTTCAGCGAGCCCAGGTTGTATAGCTCGACCCAGGGTATGAACAGTGCCTCTGTTCGAGCTCGGTCTTCTCTTTCGAGGTCATGTTCTTTTTTACTTCGACCCCTTTTGCGGGGAAGCCGTGCTCGAGCATTTTGCTCTGACTTGATCTCCCGTTAAGGTTTTTTAATTGCGAAGCGTTTCTCTTTCTCTTTAATTGTAGCGCGCGTTTTGTGCTTTTCTTGGGAATGTGCGAGGGTTTAAGACTCATTAACTCCCCTTTTGTCGTTTCCTTGTTTCCCTCTTTGCATTTCCATTTTGAATTTTAAAGTCTCTTTTTTCAGTTTCTCTTCTCTTTGCTCGGTACAACTTCTTCTTTCTCCTTCCCCTCTGTTTTTACGTCTTCGCGCCTCCGTTTTCTTTGCTCGAAAAGCGACTGTTGGCATCGTTTCAGTCATCGTTTCGGTCTCCGTTTGATTATCGTCCCCACTTCTTTGCAGGTTGATTTTTCTTCTTCTCTTTTTTACTTTTCCCGCCGCTCTTTCTGCATGCTTGTGTTGTTGTATTAATAAAGTTTGCATCTTTCTACGTTGTTGTGTCTGATCAATTACTGTGATGTGCACAAAGATGCTATTTTAGGTTTTTTTGGTTTGTCACTTGTCCCTATCCCTTTTTCTCATATGACTTCTGTATGCGTAGATCTTTTTCTTTGAATTTTGTAGCCTTAAAATGATAGGAAGATTGTATCTTTTGATGATTTCCATTCGATCTATTTTGATGATGGTGGTTTTCTTGCTGCTTTGTATGAAGTGTTCTTTGCCAGAGAGGAATTGATCTTTTTGTACCTTCTGTGAGTTTTAGAGCTTAAACTGTCGATCATCTTCTTTCTGGTTTCTTGTCTTGTTATTGCCTCCAAAGGGTGCCCCTGGACCTTGGTGTGAGTCCTGCGGTATCCCTTTTTGCTACTGTATCTGACTTTTGATATTTGTATGCATTTTCTTGAGTTGTTTTTATATTTGTCCGAGCTGTATGGTAGTAACCCCTTTTTCTTTTCTTGTAGGAATAGTTGACCCATGTCTTCTCGCAAAAACATTGTCTAAATGTCTACTAATGTCCCGGATGGCATGTCTGACTGGCTGGATTCAATTGTTTTGATATGTGTCACTGTGGTTGATTCTGAATATTGTGTGCGACTTAGGAGGCATCATAGGATTTGTAGTGATAGGGACCAAGAGAAAAATTATGAGCTAGTGTCGCCTGACCCTGAGGAGAGGGTTTGTTTTCTTTCCTTAACTCAGGGAGAACGTCTCTTCTTCTATGCGTATGACTACTTTTTTAGCCAATTGAATATTACCATTCCTTTTACCTCTTTTGAGACCGAACTGTTGTGGTCTTGTAACGTGGCTCCTTCTCAACTCCATCTGAACTCCTGGGGTTTCATAAAAATCTTTCAATTGTTGTGTCAGGAACTGGATGTCCGACCTTCTCAAACTCTCTTTCTTTATCTTTTTGTCTTGACGAAACATCGGGTAGCTAAGAAAAAAGCTTCCTGGATTTCTTTCCGGGCTGCCCAGGGAAAGAAATTGTTCTCCATGTATGACGAGTCTTTTAGGGATTTTAAAAATTATTATTTCAAGGTCTGAGCTGTTGAAGGAGCTCGGCCTTTCTTTTTGGATGAAAATAACGAACCCACTTTCCCTCTGTACTGGCAAAAGAATGTGGTAGTGACTAGGTATTCGTGGGAAAGTTTAGATGAGGTCGAGCAGGCCTTTGTGCATGTGTTAGAGGAAAATTAGGGAGAACCTCCCCATCTCGACACGAAGAAGTTCTTAGGGGATCCCTCCCTTCTTCGAGCTGAATTGGGTAGTTGTCGACTTCTTTGTAGCTTTTCTTTGTTTATTCGTCCGTTTCTTTACTCCAAACTTGATTTTGCTACTTTTCTTTTTTTTAGAGATGGTGAAGACCTCATATTCCATGAAGGCCTTTAAACGGGCCAGGAAAGCAACCGCTGCTCAAAATATCTCGGCGAAGGCTTCGGGGGAGGGATCCTCTTAGGTCCCTCCGAAGAAGTTGACCTCGAGCACTGCTGGACCGAGGAAGGTTATACCGAATCCTTAAGTTCATGTGATTTCCTCTGATCCCCTTAAGCTGACCTCTGGTGCTGCCGCTTCCCCTACTGCCGGTCCTCCTCCAAAGAGGCAGAGGACTGTTGAACCTTACGACTTGGATGCCCCTGACTTTGATGATGTGGGGTTTGTTGACAACCAAATCGCTCCTTACAGTCGACTTCCTATGGATGATATGTCCATCCTTCACCATCTGGATTTCATCACCAGTAGTAGTGTTCAGATGGCTCACATGGGTGTAGCTTTGTTTCGCTCGATCCAAGACTCTCCCGTCCATGCGACGAAGGCCTTTATGCAGGAAGCTAAGTCAAAATTCGACAGGGTCAAGTGGCTGAAGGATGAGCTTGATGTAAGGGTCATCAAATTAGAGCTGGATGTGGAAAATGAGAAGGCCCGAGCTACGCTACTGAGGCCACTGCAAATCTGGCTGAGGAGATGGCGAAAAAGCACAAAGAGAGCTATGTTCGCACTTATGGTGAGCTGCTGGAGACTAGGGAGAGGCTGGAGTGTGCTCATGCTGATTATGCTGAGCTTTAGGGCCATCTTGTGGGTAGTGTGACTGATGCCTATGAGAACATAAAAGCCCAGGTCCGAGTTCTTGCTCTCGAGCTCGACCTGACTCTTCTTAGTTTGGACAATATTGTGGAAGATGGTAAGATTGTCCCTGTCCCAAATGAAGATGAAGAGGAAGGTCCTTCCCCTGAGCCGCCACTCAAGGCTTCTGATGGGGTGGAAATTGGAATTCCACACCAAAACTCATCGGCAAGTGTACCGGGTCGCATCAAGTAGTAATTACTTACATGAGTGAGGTCGATCCCACAGGGATTGATGGATTGAGCAATTTTAGTTAGGTGATGAATTTAGTTAAGTAAACAGTTGATGATTTGAGTGAATTGTAATTAACAGAAGCTAAATTACATGAAAATAAAAGGGAGAGGGGAGATTAACAGAATCTAAAGTGCAAAAAATGTAAATTGAGCTGAAACTTAAAGTGCAAGTAATGTAAATGACTGAAACTTAGATTGCAAGAAATGTAAAGGGCTAAAGCTTAAAGTGCAAGAAAACTAAATGACTAAATTTAAATTGCTGAGAAACTTAAATTGCTTGAAGATTAAAGGGATTCAGGAGCTGGGGTTTAAAATTTAACAAGAAAATGTAAATTGAACCAAATCAGAAAGCTATTAGATGAAAGGATTCAATTCAGTAGCAAAACAGAAAGGAAAATTTCTTGAAGAAACAAACAGCGAAAAAACTTGATTCAATTATGAAATTCTTAAAGATAAATTGAAGATTCAAGAAGAGAAATGAGATTAGAAAGAAAATCTAGATCTCAATTGCTCTCTTGATCAAGCAGAAAAGTAATTACAGAAGAAGAAAGTGAAGACAGAAAGCTAAACTCAGATCCAATCCATAGAACAAGTGAGAAGAGAGGTGAAGGATGATTCTAGGAGTTAGAATCAATGGAGCTCTTCAATCTCAATTCAAATTCTAAGAATAGATAGCAGAAGTGCAGAAGAAAAGAAAATGAAAGCAGCAAATGAAATTAGATCCAATTCCTTTATTCTCAGAATTATGCAGAAGAAGAATAGAGATGAATTTCAGATCAAGAATTGAAACAAAATGTCTTCAATCTCAATACAAAATTCAAAACCGAAAGTAGAAGCTGCCAAAGCAAGAAAAATCAGAAAGAAAACTCAGATCTCAATCCCAATTCCCAAAACCAAAATGAAAGCTAAAATCAAAACTAAAATTGAGCTAAAAGTTAAAATGTAAAAGTGAGCAAAAAGGTCTTTACAAATCAAATTAACTCCTATTTATACACTTTCTAATTTTGGGTTATTAGGACTTGGAGTAGGCTTTTCAAAATTCGTGAAGAAGTGAATCCAAGATGGCTTTTTAATTGAAATTGGACCCAGGGCCACCTTCCAGTGGAGCGCTCAGTGAAGTAAGGAAACGTAGCGCTCCTTTGCCTTGTCCCAGGCTCGTGCCAAGCCTTTGGTTGTAGCGCTCAGTTAGGTAAGGCAACGTAGCGCTATGTGTGCGCATGCCTTAGTGAGCTTGTGAGCTTGGACCTCTCTTCGAACCTTGCTGGCTTCATTTTGGGACAATTCTCCTTGTGATGTATTGCTCAGTTGGAGTAGAGAACGTAGTGCCCTTTGCTTGTGCGCATGGTTCCCTCTTTCGAGCCCTGGCCGTTTCCTTTTGCTTGCTTGCAATTTCCTCATGCCAAGCCTTGTAGCGCATTGCCCCCATTTCGAACCTTGGTTGCCCTATTTTGTGAGTGTTGTGCCTAGCTTTCTTTGCATGAAGGCCATGAAAAAGGTAAATGAGTTAACGTAGCGCCCTTGCTTTCTTTGGTTCCTTTGAGCGCTCTGTTTGGGCACTCAACGCAGCCCCCTTGCTTTTGCTTTGGTGCTTCTTCCTCTAGCGCTCAATTAGAGAGCGCTGCGCTCATTATTCGAGTGCTGCGCTCATTATTCGAGCGCTGCCCCTCGCCTCTTTTGATGCGCAACACTTTAACGTCTTGGGTCACGCTTTTCAAAGCGTGGCCTAAGGTCCAAAGCGTGCTCTAAGATCCCTTTTTCCTTTTTTTTCATCATTTCTTCACCTACAAGTAATCAAAACAACCAATCAAAGCATCACCAAATTCACAAGATTTCTAAATCATTCAAAAACCAACTAATTCTAGCTTAAACCTCATGATTTTGTGGCAAATAATTGATGGTTGATTGAATTGACATAACCATACAAATCCACTCCAAATCACTTACTTATAATACAAGAAAGTGCATAAAACCTAATGAAACAAGTGAAAAATACTTGAAAAGCTAGCAGAAGATGACTTGTCATCAGCTTCTACTGCCACAACTTCTTCCACCCCTGCTACGGAGGTCGGCCATCCCGAGTCTGATCCTGATGTTTAGATTTTAAATTGGGAAGATAGGACGGTAGATGAAACTCCTTTGAAGACCATCCCTCCCTCTTTTACTCAGGATGCTGCTGAGAAGACCTCGGACTCTTTGTGATTTTTTATGTGTTTGGACAGCCCGGTTTGTGGGCTTTTGAACTCTGGTTTTTGTAATTATGTGTGGTGTGACTTGACATTTGGTTGCATTTCTTAAAAACTTTATTTTGGTAAAAATACTTTTGAACTCTTGAGGCTGACTTTCAGGTGGCCCTCTGAGTTTTTAGTGCTCTTTATAATATCCGTGTTTCTTTGATATGTTGACTGTGCTTTGGTGACTTATAAAGTGTCGATACTTTGCTGTCCGACCTCTTTTTGTTTGTCGAGGTGATCTTTTTGGGGCCAACTTGTTTGAAAACCTTTTAGTGTTCTTGTAGAACCTTTTTAGTTAGTCTGAACAGTTTTGATAGCCTTGTTGTGGAATTGTGGCTTTTTGGGCAGAGTTGTGTCCCTTTTAGCGCACGCTTGTTGACTTCTTCTTGTTGGTCCTTCTGAAGTTATTTTTAGTATTCCATTTTTAATCAGACCTCGTCAGGCCTCTTTCTATGGATTACTTTTTATAACTTTTCGTCACTTTGATCGATTTGGTCCGACTTCTTCTGGTCGGTCCTTCTGAAGTTAATTTTAGTATTCCATTTTTAATCAGACCTCGTCAGGCCTCTTTCTATGGATTACTTTTTACAATTTTTTGTCGCTTTGATCGATTTGGTCCGACTTCTCCTTGTTGAACCCTCTTAAGTTATTTTAGTAATCCATTTTTACTTAGACCTCGTCAGGCCTCTTTCTATGGATTACTTTTTATAACTCTTTGTCGCTTTGATCGATTTGGTCCGACTTCTCCTTGTCAAACCCTCTTAAGTTATTTTTAGCAATCCATTTTTACTCAGACCTCGTCAGGCCTCTTTCTATGGATTACTTTTTATAACTTTTTGTCGCTTTGATCGATTTGGTCTGACTTCTACTTGTCAAACCCTCTTAAGTTATTTTTAGTAATCCATTTTTACTCAAACCTCATCAGGCCTCTTTCTATGGATTACTTTTTATAACTTCTTGCATTAATCTGTTTTTATCGCTTTCATCTTGCCGACCTTGTAGAAATCAGACGGTGAGTTGGGTTCTCACCTTGCCGATCTTGTCGAAATCAGACGGTGAGTTTGGTTCTCACCTTGCCGATCTTTGTCGAAATCGGACGGTGAGTTTCGTTCTCACCTTATCGATATTGTAGAAATCGGATGATGAATTTTTGCGTTCAGATTAATGCATCTTGGTAGCAAAAACTTTGTAGGGAATCTGAAAATATTTATTCAAATAGAAAATAGGTATACAGACATGAATATATACATATGAGTGCTTACCCTTCTAAGTTGGGCAATTTTGTAGATCTTGGCCTGGCGCCTCATTAAAAAACCTTTTCAAGGAAAAAGAGTGCACCTTGACCTAAGATCTTTGTTACTTTCTAACTATAGTACCTTCTTAGGTTGTAGGCATGCCATGACCTTGGTAGCTCTCGCCCCTCGAGGTCGGACACCTTGTAGTAGCCTTTTCCCAGTACCTCTACAACTTGATAAGGTCCTTTCGAGTTAGCTGCTAGCTTTCCTTCTCCTGATTGACCTGCTCCGATGTCATTTTGGATTAGGATGAGATCATTGTTGGTGAAGCTTCATCGGACTAATTTCTGATTCTATCTTGAGGCCATTCAACACTTTAACGCTTCCTCTCTAATCCGAGCTCTTTCTCAGACTTCTGGAAGTAGGTCGAGTTCTTCCCTTTGAATTTGGGAGTTGGCCTCTTCATTGTAAAGGATCATTCTGGGGGATCCTTCTTCGATTTCTACTGGGATCATTGCCTCCACTCCGAAAGTCAATCGGAAGGGTGATTCACCTGTGGTGGAGTGTGGAGTTGTCCGATATGCCCATAGGACTTGTGGGAGCTCTTCAGCCCAAGCTCCCTTTGCGTCCCGTAGTCTCCATTTTAACCCAGCTAGTATGACTTTATTGGCAGCTTCTGCCTATCCATTGGCTTGTGGGTATTCTACAGATGTGAATTGGTGCTTTATTTTCAGGTCAGCTACTAATTTTCTGAAACCTGTGTCAGTGAATTGAGTGTCATTGTCTGTGGTGATGGAGTAAGGAACTCCAAACCTTGTAATAATGTTTCTGTACAAGAACTTCCGACTTCTTTGAGCAGTGGCATTAGGTAGGGGCTCTGCCTCAATCCATTTTGTGAAATAGTCTATCCCTACAATGAGGAACTTGACTTGCCCCGATCTTTAGGAAAAGGGTCCGAGGAGGTCGAGTCCCCACTTTGCAAACGGCCAAGGTGATGTCACACTGATGAGCTCCTCTGGTGGGGCGATGTGGAAATTAGCATGCTTTTGACATGGTGGGCACGTGTTAACAAATTCTCTTGCTTCTTTTTGCAAGGTTGGCCAAAAGAATCCTGCCCGGAGTACCTTCTTGGAAAGAGCTCGGGCTCCCAGGTAGTTGCTGCACATGCCGCTGTGTACTTCTTCCAGGACTTCCCTTTTATTGGAAGTCGGTATACATTTTAGGAGGGGTGTTGAAATCTCTCTCCTATATAAGATGTCGCCCATTAAGGTGTAGTACTGTGCTTCCCGTATTAGCCTCTTTGGCTCCTTCTTGTCTATGGGGAGTGTCTCTGACATGAGGTAGTTAATTATGGGGATCATCCACCCTTGATCCTGACCTGATATGACTAGGACTTTTTCTCCTTTCGAGATTGATGGGCTTTGTAGTATTTCCTGGATGAGGCTTCTATTATTGGATCCTGGTATAGTGCTGGCTAGCTTTGAGAGTGCATCAGCTCGAGCGTTCTGTTCCCGAGGTATATGGTTGACCTTATATTCCCCAAGTTGTCCGAGCTTTTCTTTGGTCTTGTCTAGGTACTTTTTCATGGTAGGGTCCTTAGCTTGGTAGCTCCCTTCTATTTGTGAGGTGACTACTTGTGAATCACTGAAGATGATAAGCTTTTGAACTCTAACATCCTTAGCCAGCCTCAAACCAGCTAGTAATGCTTCGTATTCAGCCTGATTATTTGAAGCTGGAAAGTCAAATTTTAAGGAGAGTTCGATCTAGGTTCCCTGATCACTTTCTATTATCACCCCTGCGCCACTCCCGATTTTATTTGAAGAACCATCTACGTAGATATTCCATTTGGTAGGAATTCCCGGGGTGTCAGTATACTCGGCAATGAAGTCGGCCAAATACTGTGATTTGATGGCCGTCCAAGCTTCATATTGAAGGTCGAATTCAGATAACTCGACTGCCCACTGTAGAATTTTTCCTGCTAAGTTTGTCTTCTGTAAAATGCCTTTTATGGGTTGGTTGGTCCGAACTCTGATGGTGTGAGCTTGAAAACATGGGTAAAGTCGACGAGAAGTAAGTATGAGAGCGTAGGTGAATTTTTCTATCTTTTGATAGTTCAGTTCGGCTCCTTGTAGAGCTTTGCTGATGAAGTAGATGGGTTGTTACCCACCTTCATCTTCTCTAACTAGTGCTGAAGCTATTGCCCGATTTCCTACTGCGAGGTATAATACAAGTACTTCCCCTTTCCGTGGTCAGGTAAGGATGGGTGGTTGTCCTAAAAACTTTTTGAAATCCTGGAAGGCTTGCTTGCATTCTGCCACCCATTCAAACATCTTTCCCTTCCTTAGTGTGACATAGAAAGGGAGAGATCTTAAGGCTGACCCGGCTAGAAACCTGGACAGGGCTGCCAGTCTTCCGTTGAGCTATTGTACTTCTTTGATGTAGGTTGTACTTTTCATGTCGAGTATGGCCCGGCATTTATCCGAGTTTGCTTCAATTCCTCTTTGTGTGAACATGAAGCCCAGGAATTTGCCAGCCTCTACTGCAAAGGTGCACTTTGCAGGATTAAGTTGCATGCCATGCTTTCTTATGGTGTCGAACACTTTGGTGAGATTCCTCACTTTGTGTTTTTACCAACATGTCATCCACATATACCTCCATTAATTTCCCAATATGGTCTGCGAAGACCTTCTTCATCAATCTTTGGTAGGTAGCTCCTGCATTTTTGAGTTCGAATGGTATGACGACATAATAGTAATTTGCTTTTGGGGTTAGGAATGAGGTCTTTTCTTAATCAGGTTGGTACATCGAGATTTGATTGTATCCTGAATAAGCATCCATGAAGGAGAGGTACTTGTATCCGGAGGAGGCATCTACTAGAGCGTCTATACTTGGGAGTGGATAGGGATCTTTTGGGCATCCTTCATTGAGATCGGTGTAGTCAGTGCACATCCGCCACTTTCCGTTTGATTTTTTCACCAAGACAATGTTGGCTAGCCATAATGGGTACTTGACCTCTCTTATGAATCCTACCTCCAGTAAGGCTTGTACCTGTTCTTCCACAGCTTGGGACCTTTCTGGTCTGAGCTTCCTATGCCTCTGCTACACTAGCCGAAATCCTGGGTATACTGCCAGTTTATGGCTTATTAGTTTGGGGTCTATGCTCGGCATATCTGCGGCCTTCCATGCAAAGATATCGGCATTATCCCTTAGGAACTGTATGAGAGACTTCTTTGTGTCTCCCTTTAAGATTGCCCCAATATTTGTTGTTTTATCCAGGACATCTCCGATCTGGACTTCTTCGATCTCACCTTCAGGTTGTGGACGGAGTTCTTCGCGACCTCGAACTCCCCGGATTTCAATAGTGTTGATTTCTTCTCCTTTTCCTCTAAGGTTCAGACTTTCGTTATAACAACGTCGTGCAATTTTCTGGTCTCCTTTTATCATGGCAATCCCTTCCGGAGTCGGGAATTTTATGCATAGATATGGCGCCGAGACTACTCACCTTTCGAGCTGGTTTAGTGTTGTCCGACCTATTAAGGCGTTGTAAGCTGAGGTCACGTCGACTACGATGTAATCTATGTTAAGTGTCCTTGACTGGGTTCCCTTTTCGAAGGTCGTGTGTAATGAAATAAATCCAAGTGGCTGAATTGGAGTGTCTTCCAGCCCGAACAGGCTGTTTGGGTATGCTCTGAGCCCTTTATCTTGTAGTCTGAGTTTGTCGAAGGCGGATTTAAACAAGATATCCGCGGAGCATCCTAGATCTACCAATATTCGGTGAAGGTTTGCATTGGCCAATATGATAGTGATGACCATGGGATCGTCATGTCCAGGGATGATGCCTGCTGCGTCCTCTTGGGTAAAGGTAATAGTGGGGAGGTCGGGGGACTTCTCTCCTTCCCCAATATGATATACCTCTTTAAGGTGTCGTTTGCGAGATGATTTAGAGATCCCTCCTCCTGTGAATCCTCCATTTATCATATGGACATGTCTCTCCGGGGTGTGAGGGTGTTGCTCAGCCCGTCCGACCTCTTCGTATCTTCTTCATTTTTTAGGTTCATCTGCTTTGGCCAAGAACCGACCTAGTCGTCCCTCTCTTGCCAATTTTTCTATGACATTCTTTAAGCCAAAACACTCGTTGGTAGGATGTCCGTAGATTCGGTGGTACTCGCAGTATTCTGTCCAATTTTCTCCTCCTTTTTTGCTTTTGATTGGCCGAGGTGGTGGGATCCTCTCAGTGTGGTATGTTTCTTGGTAAACATCTATAAGAGATACCCGAAGAGGGGTGTAATTGTGGTATTTTTTAGGCTTCTCTTCGTCTCAATCTTCTTTTTTCTTGGGCTCTTTATCCTTGTCTCGAGATGGGTAGGAGAACCTGGGTTTTGAGGTCTCTCCTAGTCGAGAGTTCTCCTCCATATTGATGTATTTCTCTGCTCGTTCTTGTACCTCATTTAAAGATGTGGGATGCTTTTTTGATATGGAGTGGCTAAAAGGTCCTTCTCGTAGGCCATTAATGAAACCCATGATGGCTGCTTCTGTTGGCAAACTCTGTATGTCCAGATACGCTTTGTTGAATCTTTCCATATAGTTGCGAAGACTCTCCCGGTCTCCTTGTTTGATCTCTAACAGGCTTGGGGCGTGTTTGGCTTTGCCCTTCTGGATGGAGAATTTGGCAAGAAATTTTTTGGCTAGATCGTCAAAACTTGTAATGGATCTAGGAGGCAAACTGTCGAACCACTTAATTGCTGTCTTTGTTAGAGTAGTCGGGAAGGGTTTGCATCGAATAGCGTCCGAGGCGTCGGTGAGATACATTCTGCTTCTGAAATTGCTGAGATGATGGCTTGGATTGGAGGTACCGTCGTATGGAGTCATGTCGGGAGCTTTAAAATCCTTTGGAACTTTAGCTTTCATGATTTCTTTGGTGAAGGGATCTTGATCCTTGTGGGAGCTGTCATCGTGACCGGACTGAATGGTTTTGATTTTAAGGTCGGCTTCGAGTTTTTGGAGCTTGCCCTCTAACTCTCGGCGTTGCCTAGTTTCTCTCCGGAGGTTTCTTTCGGCTTCGCGCTAGTGCTCGGCCTCCTGTTCGAGCTGCTTAAGATGATTCTCCTGTTCTCGGAGGGCTTCTAAGATTTCTATATTTGGAGAATGTTTGTCTCCGTTCGGTTGAGTTTTATCCTTTGTTGTGATGTCTGCGTTTCTGTGCGGTGTTCGGTTTTCCAAATCAGAATTGTGGTCATTGTGAAGGTTGTCTGCCATGATGATGGAATGACTTCCATGTTCCCCGGTAACAGTGCCAATGTTCCGAGGCTTACCTGAAACTGTGGGTCGATCTCGGACGAGATCTGCGGAGGTGGCCGGAGCTGCTGTGTCCAATTTGTTGGGCTTGATGGTGCTGCTGATCCTTCGTCACCAGAGGGTAGTGGTACCTACAAGAGACTCCGATGCTTAAGTTAGCACGTGCTTTAGGCAGGTTTTTCTTGTGTAGAATCAGTGTATGAGTTATATATGGGTGCTCAAGTGTTTTTATAATAGTGCAGAGTGACCCTCTTTTGAGTTAAGTTAGTTATCTTATCTTATCTTTAAGTGAAGTCATCTTTATCTTTTTAGGGGGGCCGCCTTATCTTTCTTTTGGTTTTGGCACCTTTAGATTAGACTTGTGCTCCCTCGTTTGGGCCTGCTTGGGCCTCTGATTTCGATGTGGCCATACTTCTTTGAGAAGAGGTCAGGGAACCTGTCCAAAAGAGGTCGGTCGATTTGTCTTCAGCGAGACCGGGTCGTATAGCTCAACCCAGGGTATGAACAGTCCCCATAGACACTAAAATCGTCCATGAACACCTCCATGCAATGCTTTAGAAGATCCACAAATATACTCATCATACACCTTTGGAAATTTGCCGGTGCGTTACATAAGCCAAAAGGCATGCGCTTGTAGGCATAAGTTCCAAAGGGGCATGTAAAGGTAGTTTTCTCCTGATTTTCTAAAGCAATGTAGATTTGAAAATACCCCGAATAGCCATCTAAGAAACAGTAATGAGATTTACCAGACAATCGATCAGGCATTTAATCGATGAACGGTAGCAGAAAATGATCCTTCCTAGTGGCCGTATTCAAACGCCGGTAGTCAATACACACCCTCCATGAGTTTTGCACCCTCGTAGCTATAAGCTCCCCGCTCTCATTCTTGATTGTAGTAACCCTGGACTTCTTTGGGATGACTTGGACGGGGCTTACTGATAAACCACTATTTTATGGTTTATCTTTTATCAATTGAGTGGTTTTTATCAACTCTTTACCCACTTATTCATACTATTTGCATGTTTTACATTTTCCTTCCTGGTTTTGTGCTATGATCGAAAATATGCTTCTTTGATTTTATATTTGCTTATTATTAATCCTCTCTTATTACCATTAGATGCCTTGATATGTGTGTTAAGTGTTTTCAGAGATTACAGGGCAGGAATGGTTCAGAGGATGGAAAGGAAGCATGCAAAAGTGGAAGGAATACAATAAGTTGGAGAAATTGCTAAGCTGTCCAGCCTGACCTCTTCGCACTCAAATGGCTATAACTTTAGCTACAGAGGTCTAAATGACGCGGTTCTAGTTGCAATGGAAAGCTAACGTCTGGGGCTTCGATTTGATATATAATATGTCATAGTTGCTCTGACGCTAAGTGACGCGAACGCGTGATCCACGCGAATGCATCGCATCTGCGAACTTCAATCCATGCGGCCGCGTGGACGACGCCTCCGCGTCACTTGCCCGCGACCTGGACGTAACAGAAATCGCAGGGAGCGATTTCTGGGCTGATTTTGACCCAGTTTTTAGCCCAGAACATACAGATTAGAAGCTATAAAGTGGGAGAATGCATCCATTCAGAGGGAGCTCGCATTTTTTACTACTTTCCATGGTTTAGATTTAGTTTGAGAGAGGTTCTCTCCTCTCTCTCTTAGGATTAGGATTTAGGACCTCTCTTAGTTTTTAAGAGTGACTCTCGATCCAGGTTTAGCATTTACTTTAATTTATGTTTCTATGCTACTTCTACTTTAATGCTTTTATTCGTATCTATAAATGTTGCCAACTTGACTTATGAACCCTTTCCATGTTATGATTTGAATTAATGATTATTTGAGGTATTTCAGTTATTGATTGCTTTCTCTTTAATTTGTGTTACCATTGCTTTCCATCTGAGGACATTTTTATTCCAGCAATTTTACTTTTTTCCCTTTTGGTCTTGGTTAAGAAATCAGTAACTCAACATTATCAAACTCAACATAACTGATAATCGCTATCTTGCTAATTGAACTGAACTTCAATAATCCCAACTTTTTCTTAGGAATTAAATAGGATTAGAAGGTCAAACTAATTAGTCCCTTGAATTTCCTTTGCTTTAGTAAAGGTTAACTAAGTGGAATTTAGATTCAACTTTCATTATTGTTGAGAGAGATAACTAAGTTGGACTTCTAATTTCTCTTACCTTGCCAAAAGTTGCTTTATAGTATTTATTTATTTCAATTGCCATCTACTTTACTTGTCATTCAAATCACTTGCTTCTCACCTTCTATACCCCGATTACAACCTTTATAGCCAATAATAAGAACATACTTCCTTGCAGTTCCTTGAGAAGACGACCCGATGTTTAAATACTCGGTTAATAATTTTTAAGGGGTTTGTTACTTGTGACAACCAAAACGTTTGTACGAAGGGATTTCTGTCAGTTTAGAGACTATATCTACAACGCGACTGTTTTTATGAACTTCTTTACTGGCAAAAATCCCAACGTCAAAATGGTGCCATTGCCGGGGAACTGCTAACGTGTGCCTTATTATTGGTTATTGTAAATATTTTTCTTTTACTTGTTTATTTATTTTTGTTTTTCCTTTTTATCTCTATTTGCTACCATGAAA
>NC_029788.2:56102739-56117518 GCF_000816755.2 Arachis ipaensis
GAGAACTCCGTCAAGGACGTTACAGTTGATGCTAAGGAGGATAGTACACAACCCCCAAGGCAAGTTGTTTATGAAGAATCAGACGGAATAACCCAGGACACAAATTCCCTTGATGATGATAGTCACAAGTCAAATTCTCTTAGTAATGAACTGGCATCCGCAAGTGAATTCTCTGAGTTCGAAGAATCTTCCCCAAGTGAATACGAAGATGATGTGGAGGTAGATTTCTCTCAACCTCCAATCTATGACTCAAGTGATGAGGAAGACATAGAAGATTTTGACCAGGACACAGATACACTTGTAGAACCTTGCAAGGAAGTGGAGGAATTCACAGAAGAGCACAAGGGAGTAGAACTTACAGAACCACCGGAAACACCTATCCCAAGGCCATTACCACCTAATACAAGCTTCAAGTGGGTACAATCCTTAACCTATAACTTTACTTATTCACTTGAATATGGTTTGCTTAAAACAGATGGCCAGCTTAGAGCTCTTTGCGGCTTTAAGAGTAAGAGGGAAATGGCTCGTACTCATAGCTGATGCACAAGGTTCAATAAGGTTCCACGCTTCACCTCGAAGTACATGGATTGGTATCATGCTCAATTGCATGAATCACGGAGAACGTTTGGTCACCATGGTGAGATTCTACTTTTTAAACCGCCCGGATGGAAATATATAGATCAAGACGGAGCCGGATTTAATAGCAAAGCTTGGGATCCTGGAATCTATTCTGACATTCGTCACCCCGGGAGCCTGAAAATTTGTCTGAAGCTTCTTAAGGGCTTTACCTGCTTAGTTTGGGACCCCGGAGGCTACTGGAGATGCAAACATTGGTGGAGATTTCTGGATGAGTTCAAGCACAAGCCACCATAACAGGGAGCTCACCAAATGTCCAACTTAAGGACTTTAAATAAAAGTGCTAGGTAGGAGACAACCCACCATGGTATGATCGTTCTTTTTTCATTTTTATTTAATTTTATTTGTTTTTGAGTTTTATTTTGTTTTATTAAACCTGGGATCATGCATAGCATTCACATTAATCATTGCATTCTGCATTTTTCATGCGTAAAAAAAAAGCCACGCGACGCGACCGCATCAGCGACGCGTCCACGTCGCAAGGAGAGGGGAGCAAATAAAAACGAACAGAGAGTCACGCTGGAGCGTGGCTGGAGGCGTGCTAATGGCACAAATCGTCCCACGCGACCGCGTCGCTGACGCGACCGCGTCATATGGGAATAATGGCCTCCCACGCGACCGCGTGCCCCACGCGGCCGCGTGACTAGGATTTCGACGTAATAATGGTGCACAGCCGAAAGTTGTGCTAGAGTGGTGCTGGACTGGCGCTGGACGCGCAGTCCATCTCACGCGACCGCGTGCCCCACGCGGCCGCGTCACATCCTACTAAGTGGCCACTCGCGTGATCGCATGCCCCATGCGATCGCGTCACCCAGATTTTTGGCAACATGCAATTTAAACAGAGAGTTGTGAGAGCGCGAGGCTGCCCTTGCGCCAGCAGCATAAAATGGGTCACGCGACCGCGTGACCGACGTGACCGCGTCAATCAGTTTAAGCGCAAGTCGCGCGACCGCGTGCCCCACGCGATCGCGTCGATTGCGCCGCACAGCTTATCCTAATTTGCCAAATATCTTATCTTTTCTTCCCCAATCCTAATTTCTTCTATCTTTTCTTCTTTCTTCTTTCTTTCTTACTCTTCTCATTCCTCTTATCTTTTATTTTATTTTATTTATTTGCATACTTTCATTCGTTGCATATTAATTTTGTGCATATTTTTATTTTCTTTTCTAAAATTATTGGTGTTCAAATGTTCTTATTCAACTATTATATCTTTTCTGGTATTATCTTGGTGCTTAGTGACTTGTTTACACTGTTGGGTAATATTATTTAAATCAATGCTATTCTTTTATGATATTTGAATTCCTTCTTGCATTGACATGAACTTATATTGATATTTTACCCACACTCCTCCCCTTGGTTGCATATTCTGCACCACTGGTATGCCATGGCTTCTATTGTTTTCTCACCTACATGTTGAAGCTTCCATGTAAATGAGACCCTTTTCATTTGGCATTAACCCAACCATACTCCATTTATTTTCTTATCTCTATTACTGGGTTACTTTTTCTTCCCTTTTTCTTTCAGGATGGCCACCCGGAAGGGAACCGGAAGGCGTTTGCATGGGAAAACAGACAAGTCCATATGCACAATCCTTGGAGAAAAGCATCAGTTGGAGCAACCCGTCCACCTGCACATCTCAGCATGCACCGAAGACGGTGCAATCTTTAAGTGTGGGGAGGTCGATACCGATCTCCATGGGTTAGTTACTCCTCTATATCAACACCAATGATTTATTTTCCTTATTCATTGTTGCATTTGCATGTTTGATTGCATATTTGTTTAATTTTTTGCATATTTTACCACTTGGTTGAAGTAATATTTTCTTTTTCAAGAAAATTTTTAGAGAATTTCACTAATTTGAATAAAATTTAATGTTACACTTGTTTGAAGAGATATTATACTGGAACATGGTTTAGAACTCGAACACACAAAACCTGTGAGATTTTTTAGCCTATTTGAATTGGTTACATTTTATCAACCAAAATTCTGTTTTAGTGTGTATTTTTCTCTCTAAAATTGTAATCTTTGTCTTGCTTAATTCTATTTTTCCATTGTTTGATGTATACATGCACTTATATGATTGAGGCCTTTGTTTCGCTGAGCTTACATACCCATATGGCCTTACTGATAAACCACTATTTTATGGTTTATCTTGTGCTCAATTGAGTGGTTTTTATCTACTCTTTACCCACTTATTCATACTATTTGCATGGTTTTACATTTGCCTTCCTAATTATGTGCTTTGATTGAAAACATGTTTCTTTGGACTTATATTTGCTAATATTAATCCTCTCTTATTACCATTAGATACATTGATATGTGTGTTAAGTGATTTCAGAGATTGCAGGACAGGAATGACTCAGAGAATGAAAAGGAAACATGCAAAAGTGGAAGGAATACAAGAAGTTGGAGAAATTGCTAAGCTGTCCAGCCTGACCTCTTCGCACTCAAACGACTATAACTTTAGCTACAAGGGTCCAAATGACGCGGTTCCAGTTGCGTTGGAAAGCTAACGTCCGGGGCTTCGATTTGATATATAATATGTTATAGTTTCTCTGACGCTAGGCGACGCGACCGCGTGATCTATGCGGCCGCGTCGCAATGACGGAAATCCAGCGTGGCAAAAATTCGAAACCAGCGAATTCTGGACTGTTTCTGACCCAGTTTGTGGCCCAGAAAACACAGATTAGAGGCTATAAAGTGGGAAAATGCATCTATTCATAAAAGAGGCTCTCATAATTTACAATTTTAGGAGTAGATGTAGTTTTTAGAGAGAGAGGTTCTCTCCTCTCTCTTAGGATTAGGATTTAGGATTTCTCTTAGTTTTAGGAGTGACTCTCAATCCCAGGTTCTTTATTTTTATTTATTTTCTCAATTTAATTTATGAATATCTATGCCAGATTTAATTTCTTTTGTTAATGCAATTCGAGGTATTTTCATATTTAAGATTGCTTTGCTTATATTGATGCTTTTAATTTAATTTAGATATTTTTCTCCCTTTTAGCTTTGGTCAAGTGATTGGTAGTACTTGAGTTATCAAACTCAGCAAGTGATTAAAATTGGCAGATTTTGCTTTAGCTAGGATTGCTCTAACACTAGTCTCTCCACAGGAATTGACTAGGACTTGAGAATCAAGCTAATCAGTCCACTTAACCTTCCTTTGTTTAATAAAGGCTGACCAAGTGGGATTACAACCCAATTCTCTTCACACTTGATAAGGATAACTAGGATAGAAATTCCAGTTCTCATACTTGCCAAGAGTTTAGTTTACAGTTATTTATTTATTTTTATTGCTTTGAAAATATACCTGTGCCCATTGTCCAAACTCCAAATTTCCCCAATTTACAAACTCATAACCAATAATAAGAACATACCTCCCTGCAATTCCTTGAGAAGATGACCCGAGGTTTGAATACTCAGTTATCAATTTCAAAGGGGTTTGTTACTTGTGACAACCAAAATGTTTGTATGAAAGGACTTTTGAAGGTTTAGAAACTATACTTGCAACGAGGATTTATCCGCAAATTTCTAGACCACGCAAAAGTTCTCTCATCACTTACCTTTCATTATCCTTTGCAAACCAATTTGAGCCTATTTTACCCCTTTGTTCTTTACTTTAGCACATCATTAACTCTAAGCGGAAAACAATATATGGATTGTCTAAAGTTAGGTGGCAAGTTTAAGTTAATTAAGGATTCAGATTTTAGTCCACTTGGCTAAATACAATCCTACCTTGACCCTAACCCCATTACAACCGTTAAAAGACCTCTTGATTTGTGTATTTGTGCATTAAATTTATGTTGATTGTTAGATGAAGAGCAAGCCTTAGAAAGCAAGGTTAGTAGAGAATTGAGAGAATCGAACCTTAAACACTTGAGTGATTAGAGTGTATACACTACCAATGAGGGTTCGATGCTCGATTCTTTGTTCCCGGCTTTCATGAGCTATTTTCTTCTGCAAGTCTATTTGTACTTCATTTTTATGATTTGTATTAGTGAAATCCAGTTCATGTATGTTCTTAAAATATTTGTTTACTTTTAACCAAGTAGGTAGAAACATTCTGCATATAGTTGCATTCATACAGATAGGTTGCATTTCATGCATTCTACCACTCCTCTTCATCTTTATAGCTTCTATTGAGCTTAGCATGAGGACATGCTAATGTTTAAGTGTGGGGAGGTTGATAAACCACTATTTTATGGTTTATCTTGTACTCAATTGAGTGATTTTTATCAACTCTTTACCCACTTATTCATACTATTTGCATGTTTTACATTTTCCTTCCTGGTTTTGTGCTATGATTGAAAACATGCTTCTTTGATTTTATATTTGCTTATTATTAATCCTCTCTTATTACCATTAGATGCCTTGATATGTGTGTTAAGTGTTTTCAGAGATTACAGGGCAGGAATGGTTCAGAGGATGGAAAGGAAGCATGCAAAAGTGGAAGGAATACAATAAGTTGGAGAAATTGCTAAGCTGTCTAGCCTGACCTCTTCGCACTCAAATGGCTATAACTTTAGCTATAGAGGTCCAAATGACGCGGTTCTAGTTGCATTAGAAAGCTAACATCTGGGGCTTCGATTTGATATATAATATGCTATAGTTGCCTTGACGCTAGGTGACGCGAATGCGTGATCCACGCAAACGCGTTGCATCTGCGAACTTCAATCCATGCGGCCGCGTGGACGACGCCTCCGCGTCACGTGCCCGCAACCTGGACGTAACAGAAATCGCAGGGAGCAATTTCTGGGCTGATTTTGACCCAGTTTTCAGCCCAGAACACACAGATTAGAAGCTATAAAGTGGGGGAATGCATCCATTCAGAGGGAGCTCGCATTTTTTACTACTTTCCATGATTTAGATTTAGTTTGAGAGAGGTTCTCTCCTCTCTCGCTTAGGATTAGGATTTAGGACTTCTCGATCCAGGTTTAGCATTTACTTTAATTTATGTTTCTATGCTACTTCTACTTTAATGCTTTTATTCGTATCTATAATTGTTGCCAACTTGACTTATGAACCCTTTCCATGTTATGATTTGAATTAATGATTATTTGAGGTATTTCAGTTATTGATTGCTTTCTCATTAATTTGTGTTACCATTGCTTTCCATTTGAGGACATTTTTATTCCAACAATTTTACTTTTTTCCCTTTTGGTCTTGGTTAAGAAATCAGTAACTCAACATTATCAAACTCAGCATAACTGATAATCGCTATCTTGCTAATTGAACTGAACTTCAATAATCCCAACTTTTTCTTAGGAATTAAATAGGATTAGAAGGTCAAACTAATTAGTCCCTTGACTTTCCTTTGCTTTAGTAAAGGTTAACTAAGTGGAATTTAGATTCAACTTTCATTATTGTTGAGAGAGATAACTAAGTTGGACTTCTAATTTCTCTTACCTTGCCAAAAGTTACTTTACAGTATTTATTTATTTCAATTGCCATCTACTTTACTTGTCATTCAAATCACTTGCTTCTCACCTTCTAAACCCCGATTACAACCTTTATAGCCAATAATAAGAACATACTTCCTTGCAGTTCCTTGAGAAGACGACCCGAGGTTTAAATACTCGGTTAACAATTTTAAGGGGTTTGTTACTTGTGACAACCAAAACGTTTGTACGAAGGGATTTCTGTTGGTTTAGAGACTATATCTACAATGCGACTGTTTTTATGAACTTCTTTACTGGCAAAAATCCCAACGTCACTTACCCACTCACTATCCGAAATGGGATAGATTATGTCCGCTTCTAATAACCGGGTTACCTCTTTTACAACCTCTAGAATGGTAGGATTCAAACGCCTTTGAGGTTGCTGAACGGGTCTAGCTCCTTCCTCTAGGAAGATTCGGTGCTCACACACTTGGGGGCTTATACCCACTAGGTTCGCCAAGCTCCACCCTATAGCCTTTTTGTTCCTCCTCAAAACATGAAGCAACCTCTCCTCTTGGTGGAAAGTGAGCTCCCTTGCAACAATTACCGGGAACTTGTGAGCTTCATCAAGATAGGCATATTTTAGGTGGGATGGAAGTGGTTTCAACTCTACACTTTGTTCTTGACTTGGCATTTGAACTTATGGTGGATCCGGAGGGGGTACGGTGTTCTCTTCACATTCGTGGGGGTTCCCCACACTTGGTCCTTCAATAATACTCTTCTTATCAAGATTAGCATTATGTACTTCGGCCATAACATTGTCAATCAAGTCACACCGGAGTATGGAATGATCCTCCGGTGGGTGCCTCATGGCTTTATCAAGACTAAAGCTTACAACTCTTCCGTCAATCTCAAAATAATAAGTTCCCGAATAGACATCCAATTTGAACCTGGAGGTCCTCAAAAATGGCCTCCCAAGTAAGATAGACGATGTCCTTTCAGATTTACTAGGCAGCATCTCAAGGATATGAAAATCAATCGGAAATACCAAAGCCTTTATGTTTACCAACACATCTTCTGCAATACCCGTCATAGTTATTATGCTTTTATCCACCAGGACAAACCTAGCCGCCGACCTCTTCAATGGTGGGAGCTTCAATATATGATAAACGGAAAGAGGCATAATACTAACGCATGCACCAAGATCACACATACAATCAATGAATTGGACACCATCTATGGTACAAGTGACTAAGCAAGGGCCCGGATCACCACACTTTTCCGGTACTGCTCCCATTAAAGCCGAAATAGAACTCCCCAATGGAATAGTTTGTAACTCATGAATTCTTTCCTTGTTCATGCATAAGTCTTTAAGAAACTTGGCATATTTAAGTACTTGATGGATAGCATCAAAGAGAGGGATAGTTACCTCAACTTTCTTGAACATCTCCACCATTTTTGGGTCAAGCTCTACATGCTTCTTGGTCTTCCTTGCCAGTGTAGAAAATGGGATTGGTTGAGCAACTTCCTCAAAGACATTCTCATCTTTAGAGATTTCACTCCTTGGTTAGGGGACTTCATCCTCAACTACCTCATGTGATTCATCCTCCTCTTCAATTTCTTCTATTTCAACCACATCCTCATCTTGAGTGACTATTATTAGGCTTGGTTCCTTTGGACTCCTCTCTTGTAATTTGGTTCCAGCCTTAAGGTGATGACATTGATGCGACTCTTGGGGTTGGGTAGAGGTTCATAGGGTATGGCACTAGAACTTGAAGCTTGAGGAGTGGAGGTAGAAGGTGGTTCCATGCGGGCTCTGAGAATTTGGAGGGTAGAAGTAAGACCGGTAAGACTAGAGGCAAGTGTGGACTGAAGTTCTTTTTGTCCTTGAAGAATGGAACGGAGTGTTTCATCTTGATTGGAGGAAGTGGAAGGATAGGTGATTTGAGGGGCTTGTGGTTGGTTGGGTTAAGGTGCTTGCCTTTAATGAGGCGGTTGGTAGGTTTGGTAGTTTCTTCCTTGGTTTGGTTGTTGATATGGAGGGTTTTGTGAGTATCGGTTTTGTCGATTGTTGTTGTTCCACCTTTGATTTCCTCCATTGTCCCTACCTCCTTGATGATAATTGTCTCGCCATCCTTGGTTGGAGTTGTCTTGCCAACCATGATTATAATTGTTACTCCCTTGATTGTAATTGCCTCCTTGTTGAAGATACCCTTGATTGTAGTTGCTTCCTTGTTGATGATATCCTTGGTTGGGACGGTTATAGTAGGCATTGGTAGCTGCTATCGTGTTGTCCTCTTGGAGACTCGAATATTTATCCGTGTAATGGAAATAACAAGAGCAAATACCGCATACTCTTTGGGGAACCAATTATTGACTTTGTTGTTGTTGAGGAGGTGGAGGTTGTTATTGATTTATTTGGAGTTGCTTTAGAATAATTGTCATCTCGCCCAAGGTTTTGGTAAGAGCGGCGGTCTTACCACTAGAGGAGACTTCATTTACGGCTCTAGGATGATTGCTCTTTTGTCTAGCATGTAAGGTGGACTCGGCCAAATTGTTGATCAATTGCCATGCTTCCTCCGCTGTTCTATATTTTGTCAAGGAACCATTGGTTGAAGCATCTAGGAGGATCTTGTCTTGCGGTTTCATTCCTTGGCAAAGATAGCTAATCAACACTAGAGTGTCAATCATATGGTTGGGGCATGAGTCAAAAAGCTTTCAGAACTGTTCCCAATACTCGTACAGAGTTTCCAATTCACCCTGGACAATGCATGAAAGTTCTTTCTGCAACTTATCGGTCAGCACCGCAGGAAAGAATTTGTCTGAGAATTTCCTTCTAAGCAAGTCCCAATCGCTAACAATCCTACTGGGCAAAGAATAGAACCACTCCTTGGCTCTCCCTTCGAGAGAGAAAGGAAAAGCATACAACCAAACTGCAACTTCACTAGAGCCTTCCCGCCGAGTAGTAGAACATACACCTTGAAAGTCCTTAAGGTGTCTAATAGGATCTTGAGCGGGAAGTCCTTGGTACTTGGGAAGAAGATTAATCAAAGTGGTTTTGAGCTTGAAATTAGCATTCAACTCCGGATGACGCACTTGAGTAGGTTGAAGAACAAAATCCGAAGCACCGGCTTCCTTAAGAGTAACTCGTCTTGGAGCGGCCATAGTGTCCATACCTAGATCAATAGAGGAGTTATTAGTAGTATCGATTGAAGAGTAAACAGCGCCTTCTTCGAATGACGATTCAGAATCAACTTCGGATATGGTAGGTGAATTGGTAAAAACTTTTTCACCACCTCCAAAGGCCAACCTCTCCGAGCTTGTCTAATGTGAAGCAAAGTTCTTTCTATCTCAAGATCAAATGTAGCTAAGCTCGGATCTGGTAAAGAACGCGTCATTCAAGGAAAGAGATATAGAGCTCATGACAATAAAATGAACTAAACAAAGACTAATCCTAACTAACACACACAATCAAGAAAAATGAAAGTATGCACATATCCACATATTTACACTAACCAACAACATGGCACTCATGTGCAACTCCCCGGCAATGGTGCCATTTTGATGAGCGATTTTATGTTGGTGTAGAATTTATCAATAAATCAAATCGTGAGTATAGTCTAAACCAACAAGAAATCCCACATCAAACTTAGAAAATGTGTATCCACAATTCAAAATCAATAACTGAGAGTATTTGTCCCGAGTCGTTCTCCCTAGGAGTTGCTCTAAGATGCACATCATTGGTTAGAAGTTGTCTTGGTATTTTGCAGTTTAATGCAAGAAAAGAATAAGCTAGTAAGTGTGAATGACAATTAAGCAATGTAAAAGCGTTGGCTAGGGGTGAGAATTGGAATTCCTATCATCATAATCTCCATCAATTGTGACAAAAATTGGTTATTGCTCCACTTAGTCAACCTCTAACTATAAAGGAAAGTTAAGTGAAGATAATCAACTTGTGTTCACAAATCCTAGTCAAACCCTAGGGAAGTCTAGCTTTAGTGACATGCAAATTAATTAGCAATTTCCAATTGATAATCAACAAAGGACATTGATAACTCAAGTGTCTCCAATATCTCAACCCCCAAGCCAAGAATGAAAAGTCTACTCCATAGCTAAAATTGACATTTTCTCAAACACTTAGAGAGCAAGAATGAAAGACATTGTAAAATTGAGAAGAAACTTCAAATCAAAGATATCCACTACAAGAGATTAACAACAAACAAACAATTAACAACAATGAACATAAAATTCCTCAATGCATTAATGGAAATCAAAGTAACACAATCCAAATCTAAGATCCAAAGTAACTTGAGCAACAAGAACACTAAATTGAGAGTAGAAGGATTAGATCTACAACTTGAAACAATTTAGAATTGAATTGACAATAGATCTCACCAATAAATCTAAGAGAAATCCAAATTGAGAAGCAAAAACCTAGAGAGAAGCTAGAGTTTCTCTCTCTAAAAATGTAACTTCCAAAACTAACTAAAAATATCTAAATGTGTGAATGAATATCAATTCCCTCATTGATAAACCCCATATTTAGGGTTTATCTTGTGTTGAATTTAGAGGGTTTTGTCAACCTTTCTCCCATTTATCCAATGAAATAGCATGGTTTTATAACTTCTCCTTTAATTGTGCTTAAGTGTGAAAACATGCTTTTTAGGATTTAAAATAGCTAAATTTAATTTACCTTGATTTCATTAGATGCCTTGATATGTTGGTTAAGTGATTTAAGGCTTAGGAGGCAAAGATTGGATTGAGAGAATGAAGAAAAAGCATGTAAAGTTGGAGAACTCATGAAGAAATGAAAGAATCGTAAAAGCTATCAAGCCGACCTCTTCGCACTTAAACGACCATAACTTGAGCTACAGAGGTCCAAATGATGTGGTTCTAGTTGCGTTGGAAATCTAACATCCGGGGCTTCAAAACAATATAATATTTGCCATAGTTGCTACACGTATGGTGACACGTATGCACACTGTACGCGCACATGTCGTTACTGCCATATGGTTCACTTAGAGCAACTCGTGGCCAGCGATTTTAGAAGCCTTGTGGGCCCAATCCAACTCATTTATGATGCTATTTAAGCCAAGAATTGAAGGGGAATTAACATGCTTCACATACTTTAGACACTTTTGATCATTAGTTTAGTTTAGGTTAGTTTTAGAGAAAGAAGCTCTAACTTCTCTCTAGAATTAGGATTAGGATTAGGTTTAGTTCAATAATCTAGATCTAGGTTCCAATTCATGCTTTCCTCTTCTTCTTCTCAGTTCTTTGTTGTTGCATTTATGATTCCTCTATTCTTTTGTTGTAATTTCCTTTATATTGTTTCTATGCTTTATTGTAGATCTACTCTTATTCCTTCTATTTTCTTCCAATTCAATTTGAGGTAATTCATAATAATTATGTTTCTTTTGCTTGTTGTTATTAATTCCTTGCAATAAGTAGTTGTTAGATATCATTGTTGTTATCAATTTATTTTGCTTTCCTTTTATGCCTTCCAAGTATTTGATGAAATACTTGGTTGGATTGTAGTGTAGATTTTGTCCCTCTTGGCCTAGGTGGAGTAATTAGTGACGCTTGAGTTATCTAATTCCTTTGTTGATTGATAATTAGAATTTGCTAATTGATTTGGATACCACTAAAGCTAGTCTTTCCCTTGGGAGGTTGCTAGGACTTGTGGAATCAAGTTGATTCATCCACTTGACTTTCCTCCGTGGTTAGAGGTTAACTAAGTGGTAGCAATGGATAATTGTGGTCACAATTGAGGAGTATAACTAGGATAGGACTTCTAGTTCTCATTCCTTGTCAAGAGCTTTTCTAGTTGTTAGTTTATTTTTATTGCCATTTACATTTCATGTCTAATATCTCAAAAACCCTAAACATAGCTCATAACCAATAACAAGAACACTTTATTGCAATTCCTAGGGAGAACGACCCGAGGTTCAATACTTCGGTTTATAAATTTAGGGGTTTGTACTTGTGACAAACAAATTTTTGTATAAAAGGATTATTGTTGGTTTAGAAACTATACTTGCAACGAGAATTTATTGTGAATTCTAAACCACACAAAAGTCTTTTCATCAAAATGGCGCCATTGCTGGGGACTTGCAATGGTGTTATGTTATTGGCTATTGTATATATGTTAATATGCTTCTTTGCTAGTTTTTGCTTGTTTTAGGAGTTAGTTTTTATTAGTTCTTACTAGTTTTTTTTTATTTTCTCTTGCTATTATGAATTCTCACTACTTTGGCTATGAGTGTGATTACAACTATGTTGTAGGAAATGAGGACTTCAATGAAGATGTGTATCAAAGATGGAACAATCAAACGTGGGAGGAGCCACATGCACATGATCAATCTTCATGGTAACAACCTCCACCAATACACTATGAAGAAGATCCATTCTTTGATGCATATCAATCTAATGGCTATGGTGAACTCCCTTGTGAATTTCAAGAACCACTAATGACATGTCACCATGTCATATTTTTCGATGCTTTTTCATACAATAAATTGATGATTTGTGCTTAAATAGTGAATGCTTTTGTACTTAAATGGCATATTTTCTTGATCTTTTGATTTTATAAATTTTTAGGAAATAAGAAGAAAAAGGAGCAAAAAGCACAAAATAAGCTAAAAAGGAGAAAAAAAGAGCTTTGGGGCACACTTTGAAGTTGGAGCACACTTTGGAGCCTTAGGCCACGCTTTTAAAAGCGTGGCCCATGACCAAATTAAAGGAGATTGGCAATCAGTACACAAAGCTCCGCTCTTGCCAAGAGCAGAGCATTATCGTGATGCAAAAATGAGCTTGGAAGCAAAATTTTCGCTAAGTTAACACTTGGGCGCTCACAACATGACCATGCCTCCTTCAAAGGGCTATAACTTGAGATACGGATGTCTAATTAATGTGCTTCTAGTTGCGTTGAAAAGCTGACATTCAGAGCTTTCCAACGATATATGGCAATCCATATTTGGCATGAAATTGAGGAACAAGTGAAATGCATCTTTAAGGACCAAAAATAAGTAAAAATAGACCAAAGTGCAACCACCAGGATTCGAAGAGGGAGACCAAAGGAAGTCCATCAAAGTAGCACTCACTTGGAGAGCGCTGCGCTCTTTTGGAGAGCATTATCGTGCTCTCTTCATGAAAATTCAAGGAAAATTGCTCCCCAAATGCTTTCACCAAGGCTTGAAGCTGGAGCCTCACCAAGGAAGTAAGGATGCTGCGCTCTTGGTGAGAGCCGAGCATTGCCCTGGGAGGTGTCCCACACCAAACCAACTTGAACCAAGCTTGACCCATGGTCCAAACCAATTAAACCTAGGCCAATCAAACCCATCTCTCTTCAAATCCAAAGCAAGCAAAGCCCACATCATCACTCAAAGGCACAAGAACAAGCTAGACTTAGGATTTTTCATTTAATTTGTTTTTCATTTCAATTTTATTTTATTTTCATTTTGTAAAAAGCCTATATAAATGCATCATTCTCATTTTCATAGGAGGTTGGCTCTAATAGAGAGTATTAGAAGGCTGGCTCCACTAGGGAGCATTAGGATTAGAGAGCTCTCTCTTTTAGTTTTCATTTTTGTTTTGAATTTTGGATTGAGAGTGAAGGAATTCTGTTTCATTCTTGATCTGAAGCTTCTCTTTGTTCTTCTCCTGCATAATCTTAGTGAATTGAGAATTAAACCTGAGTTTTCATTTACTGCTTCCTCTTTCTTTCTTCTACAATATTGTCTTCTGCTGGATCAAGGAAGGGGTTGAGATCTAGACTTGTTTTCTATTCTTATTGATCCCCTGAGATCTTCACTTGTCTTTTTGGAATTTGCAATTAAGTTGAGATATCTTGCTGTTTTGAATTTTTCAAGCAATTTTCCTTTTCTGTTTAGATCTGTTGCATGTTATTGCATCTTTTACTTCTCTGTTTGATTGCTATTTACACTTTCTTGTTTGATTTCTTTAATTTCCAGCACCCAACTTCCTTTATTCTTCCTGCAATTTAAATTTCCAATTGCTTGTTCTTTTTTCAATTGCTTGAGCTATTGCTTTCTTTAATTTTCCTGCACCCAACTCCCTTTACATTTGATGCAATTTACATTTCTTGTCATTTAAGATTCTGTCAATTTACATTTCTTGCTCTTTAAGTTTCAATCCAATTTACTTTCTGCACTTTATAATTACTGTAAATTTACTTTCTGTTGGCTTAATTTCACTCAAATTACTTCAATGTTAGCTTGACTAAACTAATCACCCACTAAAGTTGCTTGATCCATCAATCCCTGTGGGATTGACCTCAATCTAAGTGAGTTTTACTACTTGATGCGACCCGGTACACTTGCCGGTGAGTCTTGGGTGTTGGAATTCGTTTTCACAATATCCCATCAACCACCACCATATGCCGATGAGTCATATCCTCAACATAACCCTCAATCATACTCACAAGCCACTTTTCACCAACCACCTTCATATGACCCTCATCCATATCCACCATTACAACAACCATATGAGCCATGTGAATCACATATAGAGCCACCACCATCCCAACATTACCACTTCCAAGAGCCACCTCCTCCATATTATTACCAAGATGAATTCTACTTTCCACTACAACCTCCCATGGAAGAATACTCATGCCCATCAATCCAAGAGCCATATGATCCTACTCATGATATCCAAGCGGAACAAGAGTCACGGGATCGTCTCAAGAAAACATTGGATCAATTTCAAGCAACCATGGAGCGTGTTGTGCAACAAGTGGAAAGAGT
>NC_029788.2:56117900-56135708 GCF_000816755.2 Arachis ipaensis
ACCAAAACTTTACCAACAAGAACCACCTTCCTACTATGAATCCTTCTCCCAAATTGATGAACCCTTCCATCCACCCCAACCTCCAATGATGACATCCTTGATGTTCTTGTTCAAGGACAAGAGGAGATGAAAAAGGATGTGCAATAATTCACGGCCGCCTTGGATGAGGTGGTGAGCCGGTTACCATCCCAATGCTTAAATACTCAAGGGACTCCCATGGCTACATATGGAGAATCAAATGAAGAGCATAACATGAAGGAGAGATTGGTGGATAAGGAGGGAAGTTGCTTTGTATTGGAACAATTGGAGGAAGCTATAATTGTTGAAGAAGAGGAAGAATTGGTTGAAGACTTAGGAGATGCGGAGCCTCCATAGGAGCATAGAGTTGAAGAAAACCCATCCAAGATGATTGAATTTGATGCTAAGGAGGAATGTGCACAACCCCCAAGGTATATCCCTTATGAAAACTTGGATGGGATAGAGCAAGAAGTGAGTTCCCTTGGAATTGAAGATCAAGCATCAAACCTTAGTGGTGAAGAATCCTTTGAGCATGAAGAACCTTCTCCCAACAAGATGGAAAGTAATATGGAGGTAAATTTTTCTCATCCTCCCATTTATGACTTGAGTAGGAGAAAAGGTTTAGATAAAATTGTTGAACAAAGGATTATAATTGTGAAGTCTTGTGAAGAGGTGGAAATCCTTAGAAAAAGAAGGAGGGGAATTGAATACGCTTTGTCAAGACCCTTGGAATCACCTTTGCCTAGGTTGCCATCTACACCTTCATTTGAGTGGGTGAAACTCATTTCTATTAGCTTTATTTTCCCACTTGAATATGGTTTGCTTGAAACGGATGGTCAACTTAGGATGCTTTGTGGGATGAAGCGTAAAAGAAAGATGTTTCGTGGTTGGCGTTGCAAATCAAGGCTCATTATGGTTGATGCATCAAACATGAGATATAAAGGTTGGAGTAGTGCTCACCTAGATGGGTCTAGGAGGATTGTTGGACATTTTATTGAGAATTGACCCTATTCACCACCCGGATGGACTAATAATGATGATCAACTTCAAGACGGATGTGAAAATAAAGTGTGGGATCTCGGATCACAAAAAGAGGATCAACTTTGGGAGCCCCAAGCTTGTGAAGAACTCCATCAGCACTTGGTGCAACAAATAAGAAATCTTGGGGCACAATGGAGAACCAAGCATTGGTGAAAGTTCAAGGATAGCTTCAAGCACAAGCCACCTTGAGAGGAGCTCCCCATAAGTCCAACTTAAGGACAATAAACAAAAGTGCTAGGTGGGAGAAACCCCACCATGGTAATATCTTTTCATTTTCTCTTTTGTAAATATTGGTAAAAGTAGTTTAATTTCATGTTTTTACTAGTTGTTGAGTTTATTTGGTAGTATCATATGTTAAATAAGGTTTTAGGGTGTTTTGGTAACTGTTTGGAGGTTTGGAATGTTTGGATTGGTGCAAAAAATTGTTTTTAGGGCAACCTACTGATTTGAAAACTTTTTATTGAACTTGCTTGAAAGAATTTATTTTGGAACATGGTTTTGAGCTAAGAACACAAACTTGTGAGATTTGAGCCTAATGGTGTGGTTACATCTTATAATCACTTATTTTTCCATTATTTTGTGTATTCATGCATTTATATGATTGAGGCCATCGTTTCATATAGCTCACTTACCCAAATGGCCTTACCCTTTATCTTTCATTGTTAGCTGATTTGAGCCTACGATTAACCCACTTGTTCTTAATTTAGCACATTACAAGCCTTTAAGTGGAAAACAATGAATGTCCTTATTTGGATCTTTGATTAGCTTAGACTAGAGTGTGTGTATTATTCAAGTGTGGGAAATCTTGGGACATTGGAAAAATAAAAGGGTAGTTTTGTATTTTTGTTGTAAATATTGAGAATTGGGTACATGCTCATGTGTAATGAATGTATAGACCTTATGCATTGATGTTCTTGTATATAGTTTGAAAGAAAAAAATAATGAGAAAAACAAAAGAAAAAGGAAAAGAAACAAGAAAAAGGAAAAGAAACAAAAAAAAAAAAGAAAAAAAATAATATGGAAAAGAAAAGAAAAAAAATAGAAAAGCAAGAAAAATAAAAATAAAGAAAGAAAAAGGGGACAAAATGCCCCAAAGTAATGTTCAATAAGAATCAATGCATAAGTGTTGTGAAATGAAAGCAAGTGCATGAGTATGTGAAAAAGTGAAGAATGGGTAGTTACGTTTGTTTAGAATTGTATATGTTGCTATATAGGTTAGGTGGGAAGTTTAAGCTTATCAAAGATTTAAATTTCAAGCTCACTTGACCAAATATGCATCCTTACCTTGGCCCTAGCCCCATTACAACCTAAAGAAAAGACCTCATGATACTTATATGCATGCATAAGATAAATGTTTATTGTTAGAAGAAGAACAAATCTTAAAAAGCATGATTAGGGTAGAATTGAGAGAATCGACCCTACACATTTGAGCGACTAGAGTGCAAACACTTCCGGTGAGGGTTTGATGCTCAATTCCTTGATTCCCGGCTTTCATGAGCATTCTTCTTGCAAGTCTACTTGAACTTCATTTTGATATTTAAATTGGTAGGATTCATGAGTCGTCATAGGACCTTAGCCCTACTTGTGCATGTATGTCTTGGAGATTGAATTATTTTTAACCAAGTAGGTAGAATCATTTTGCATTTAGTTGCATTCATATAGATAGATGCATATAGTTTAGGTTGCATTTAGATTAGCTCACATTGAATAAATGTTGGTATCCTTTGCTTTCTCTTGGATTAAGCATGAGGACATGCTT
Organism: Arachis ipaensis; assembly: GCF_000816755.2. Classification (NCBI taxonomy): domain Eukaryota; kingdom Viridiplantae; phylum Streptophyta; class Magnoliopsida; order Fabales; family Fabaceae; genus Arachis; species Arachis ipaensis. The sequence goes on from NC_029788.2 coordinate 56,120,719, forward strand.
GGTTTAAGTGTGGGGAGGTTGATAAACCCCATATTTCGGGTTTATCTTGTGTTGAATTTAGAGAGTTTTGTCAACCTTTCTCCTATTTATCCAATGAAATAGCATGGTTTTATAACTTCTCCTTTAATTGTGCTTAAGTGTGAAAACATGCTTTTTAGGATTTAAAATAGCTAAATTTAATTTACCTTGATTCCATTAGATGTCTTGATATGTTTGTTAAGTGATTTAAGGCTTAGGAGGCAAAGATTGGATTCAGAGAATGAAGAAAAAGCATGTAAAGTTGGAGAACTCATGAAGAAATGAAAGAATCGCAAAAGCTGTCAAGCCGACCTCTTCGCACTTAAACGACCATAAATTGAGCTACAGAGGTCCAAATGACATGGTTCTAGTTGTGTTGAAAAGCTAACATCCAGGGCTTCGAAACGATATAAGATTTGCCATAGTTGCTATACGTATGGTAGTGCGTACACGCACTGTACGCGCACGTGTCTTTGCTGCCATATGGTTCACTTAGAGCAACTCGTGGCCAGCGATTTTAGAAGCCTTGTGGGCCCAATCCAACTCATTTCTGATGCTATTTAAGCCAAGGATTTAAGGGGAATTAACATGCTTCACATACTTTAGACACTTTTGATCATTAGTTTAGTTTAGGTTAGTTTTAGAGAGAGAAGCTCTAACTTCTCTCTAGAATTAGGATTAGGATTAGGTTTAGTTCAATAATCTAGATCTAGGTTCCAATTCATGCTTTCCTCTTCTTCTCAATTCTTTGTTGTTGCAATGATGATTCCTCTATTCTTTTGTTGTAATTTTCTTTATATTGTTTCTATGCTTTATTGTAGATCTACTCTTGTTCCTTCTATTTTCTTCCAATTCAATTTGAGGTAATTCATAATAATTGTGTTTCTTTTGATTGTTGATATTAATTCATTGCAATAAGTAGTTGTTAGATTTCATTGTTGTTATCAATTTACTTTGCTTTCCTTTTATGGTTTCCAAGTGTTTGATGAAATGCTTGGTTGGATTGTAGTGTAGATTTTGTCCCTCTTGGCCTAGGTGGAGTAATTAGTGACGCTTGAGTTATCTAATTCCTTTGTTGATTGATAATTAGAAGTTGCTAATTGATTTGGATACCACTAAAGCTAGTCTTTCCCTTGGGAGTTGGCTAGGACTTGTGGAATCAAGTTGATTCATCCACTTGACTTTCCTCCATGGTTAGAGGTTAACTAAGTGGAAGCAATGGACAATTGTGGTCACAATTGAGGAGTATAACTAGGATAGGACTTCTAGTTCTCATTCCTTGTCAAGAGCTTTTCTAGTTGTTAGTTTATTTTCATTGCCATTTAAATTTCATGTCTAATATCTCAAAAACCTTAAACATAGCTCATAACCAATAACAAGAACACTTTATTACAATTCCTAGCGAGAACGACCCGAGGTTCAATACTTCGGTTTATAAATTTAGGGGTTTGTACTTGTGACAAACAAATTTTTGTATGAAAGGATTGTTGTTGGTTTAGAAACTATACTTGCAACGAGAATTTATTGTGAATTCTAAACCACACAAAAGTCTTCTCATCACTCATCCCTTGGTCCTTTTAAGCCTTTTGGCGCCAAAGTTGGTTCAGATTGGGCCCCACGGCCTCTGTGAAGTCGCCAAGCACAATTTCACTTAAAAATCACGTGTGAGCACCGACGCATACGCGTAAAGAACGCGTGCGCATCCTTGGAATTTTACAATCCACGCGCATGCGTAGAGTACGCGTCCGCATCCATGAGGTTCTTGCCCAGCCATGCGAATACGCCGGCTTCTAGCCTTGGCTTTTTCGCGGTGATCCTGGCAGTGCGCATCCACACGTACGCATAAGGCACAGGTACGCGTCGCTGCTCAAGCTCCAAAGCTCCATTTTCCATGCTCCTTCCATTTATGCATGCTTCCTTCCTCTCTTCTAGGCCATCCTTGCCCTATAAACTCTGAAATCACGAAACAAACAGATCACGGCATCGAATGGTAATAGAAGAAGACTAAAATGTGGCATATTTAGTGCAAAAGAAGCATGTTTTCAACTATGAAGTAAAATTGGGAAAGAAACACAAAATTATGCATTAAGTAAGAATAAGTGTGAAAGAACATTGATAAAACCCCTAAAATCCATATAAGATAAACCCTAAAAATGGGGTTTATCACAATCACTTCGATTTTTGGAAGGATTAAGCATCATCAACCAAAGAAACAAAGAGGGATGTGAAGACGAACAATGATGATGATAAGGAGTAAAGCAAATGAACTCCAAAAGGTTGTATTGTTAAGTGATTGTCCTGTATTTAAAATTGTTTTGAAGTTGATGTTGTGCCCCTGTTTGTTTGCTCAGTAGAGCTTCTTTATAGCTTAATAACTAAGATGTTGGATGGCTCGTAGCACCATACTCTTGAAAAATTACTTGCACTCAATATCTATAAGAATGCTAACAGAGAACATTTCTTTGAAAAGAAGGATTGAGAAATAAAAAATTTGTTTTGAGGCAAGCAAAAGATTAAGAGAAGTGGTGGTTCTGATTTTATGATTGTGTATTGAGGTTGCATGTTTGTGAAAACTTGCATGGGAGCTCATAGGCAGGAAATAGAGTTCAAAGAATTATTGTGGAAACTCTCAAACATCTATTGATCCAAGAAGTAGCATTAAAAGAAAACAAAAAAAAAACAAAGAAGAAGGCCCAAGGCTCTGAGCATCAATTACTAGGATGATAAAGAAATAAACAAGAACTCAAAGAGTTATTATCCTAGTTAAATGCTTGTGGTAGATTTGTGTCAAAGAAAGAGGCTTGAGCAAGTAAATCCTAAAGGGTGCTTCAACACCTAATACCTTAAACCAACTAGTTTGGGAGTATTTACTGAAAGCTTATCTTAAAAAGCCGCTTTGAGACATGACACCTAGAGTCGAGGCCAAGATGCAAAAAGAAAAGAAAAATTTTAAAAAATAAATGCTGCTTCAAGGTGATTATCTATAAAGAGATTTCCAAAATATCATTTGAATGAAACTCCTAAGGTCTAAGACTTCCAAAATGTAGGGACTAATAAGCACTGGAATCCTTGTATGAACATATAATTTAGAGTTCATCCCACTGTCACTTAATCACTTCACTCACAAGGCATTACAAGCTATTCCTCAACTCATTCCAATTAAGAGAAACCTTTGTGCATAGTTCTTTTCTTGCTTGAGGACAAGCAAGGTTTAAGTTTGGTGTTGTAATGCATTCACATTTTAGCTAGATTAGCTAGTTAGTTTAATTAATTTTAGTCTCATTTCATGCATTTTCTTTGAAATAAACAAGCACTTTGATGAAATTGATCCTCATGCATTAATATGGCAAGGACTAAGTGAATTCTGGTAATTTTTATGCAAATAACTCAATAAAATGTTGAATGAAAGAATTATAAAATTGAGTGCATAAGATGGCAAAGCTTTGATGCATTTTTTGTCCTTGTAATCAGAAACAGAAGAAGAGTGCTACACTTGTTCAAAGAACGCTATGTTCACCTGTAGTATACTACTTGGCGCTACGCTCACTTTCAAAAGAGCGTTACGTTCTTCAACGATGCGTATGCGTATGTGACACGTACGCGTGGGAGTGATCTACGTTCTCAAACCAAGAGCGCTACGCTCTTCATTAACGAGCACCTGCGACAACGCTCAAAGTTGGGATTGGAGTTTGGCTATCAACGCGTACGCGTAGGTGACGCGTACTCATGGGTGTGGCATTTGGAAAGGATCACGCAAATGCATGGATAAAACGGCAGCGTGGAAGTGATGTTTTGAAGGCCACGCATACACGTGGGTGACGCGTACGCGTGGTAGAGCGCTCTTGGTACGAGCGCTATGCTCTCAAGGAGAACGCTAACAAAGGACGCATAGGCGTACGTCATGCGTACACGTGACAAGCACTGAAGACCAGAATGACACATACGAGTGTACGCGTGGGAGACGCGTACGCATAGAATTGCCAGATTGCTAAACAACACGCACGCGTCGGGGACGTGTACGCATGGATGACGCGTACGCGTGGGAGTGATCTACGTTCTCAAGCCAAGAGCGCTACGCTCTCCATTAACGAGCGCCTGCGACAATGCTCAAAGTTAGGATTGGAGTTTGGCTATCGACGCATACATGTAGGTGACGCGTACGCGTGGGTGTGGCATTTGGAAAGGATCACGTGAACGCGTGGATAAAGTGGCAGCATGGAAGTGATGTTTTGAAGGCCACGCGTATGAGTGGGTGACACGTTCATGTGGTAGAGCGCTCTTGGCGTGAGCGCTACGCTCTCAAGGAGAGCACTAACAAAGGACGCGCAGGCGTACATCATGCGTACGCGTGACAAGTATTGAAGACCAGAGTGATGCGTACACGTGGGAGACGCATACGCGTGGATGTATGAGCTCTCTGTTTTCCTAAAAATGCTACGTTCTCCTAGAGCAGAGTAGCGGATCAATTAGAAAGCCCACTTGAAGCCACTTGCAACTGCACCTGAGGCAGCCACTGAACTAGTATAAATAGGAGGGTCTTAATCATTAGAATGGGGCTTTTTGGATACTTTTAGAATTAGCACTTTTAGCTTCTGGATCTTCTTTTCAATCTCTTTCTTTTAGATCTCTTTTGTACCTCTTTGCATTTTATGAATTTTACTTTCTGCTGAGATTTTATATTACATTTAGTTTCATTTCTGTTTACAGTTTTCATTCTCTTTCTCTTTTCTATGCTTATTTTAATTCCTAGTTTTGAATTTCAATTTGCATTTGGAGCTATGAATCACTAAACCCCATTTCACTAGGGGGAGGAGCTCTGTTGGTTTCAATGAATTAATAATTCTTCTTTTCCTCTCAATTCAAGTCGATTTATCCGAGTGAAAACTCTTGTTCTTTATAGATTTAATTACTATCGAGAGAGGGATTGAATCTATTTGAATTATGTGATGAACTTGAGAAAGGAGTCACAGAAGTCAGTTTAGAGTTTCTCCTCTCATAATTCTCTTGGTTAATATATTCTGGGTTGGTATGTGAGATGTAACCACCCTTAATTGAGACCTTGAGAGTTGTGTGGCATTGAGGATTAGTTGTTGAACTTCATCTCTTCTCAAGATCAATTAGATCACGAGAGTGGCAATTGATTGTGTTGAGAGAAATTGAGTCACCAAGAGATTGGGACCCAATTATTTATAATCTTCCCTGGATCTATCTTACATGATTGAGAAGGAATTGATCACCATTAATTTTTGAGAAATCAACATCTCTGATCCCTAGTGATCTCATCCATCATCAATCTTTAATTCTGTTCTTTTGAATTTCTTGATTCCCAATACCTAATTCCCATTTACAATTCCTGCAATTTAAGTTTCAATGTCATTTAGATTATGCACTTTTACATTTCAAGTAACCCACAGAGCATTGGCGCCGTTGCCGGAGAACCTGGAAGTCATTCCATCATCATGGCAGACAACCTTGACAACGATCAGGACTCTAACTTAGAAAATAGAACCCCGCTTAAAAACATGAATACCACATCTATGGATGCACCTCAACCCAAGGGAGACAAGCAGTCTCCAAACACAGAAATTTTAGATGCCCTCCGAAAATATTAGGATCGTCTCAAGCAGCTCGAAAAGGAAGCTGAACATGAGCGGGAACCCGAAAGAGACTTCCGGAGAGAAACGAGACGGCGCCGAGAGCTAGAGGACAAACTCCTAAAGTTCGAGGCCGATCTCAAAGCTAAAATTAATCGATCCAGTCATGAAGATAGCCTCTACCAGGAGCAAGACCCCTTCACTAAAGAGATAATGAAAGCTAAAGTCCCAAAGGATTTCAAAGCTCCTGACATGACCATACGATGGTACATCGGATCCAAGCCATCATCTCAGCAATTTCAGAAGCAGGATGTACCTCACGGATTCCTCGGACACAATTCGATGCAAAGCCTTCCCGACTACCCTAACTAAGACAGCAATAAAGTGGTTCGAGAGTTTGCCTCCAAGGTCAATCACAAGTTTTGATGACCTTGCTAAAAAGTTCCTCGCCAGGTTCTCCATCCAGAAGGATAAAGCCAAACATGCTCCGAGCTTACTAGGAATTAAACAAGGAGATTGGGAAAGCCTTTGCAGCTATATGGAAAGATTCAACAAAGCATGCCTCGACATACAAAGTCTTCCAACAGAAGCGGCCACCGTGGGGCTCATCAACGGCCTAAGAGAAGGACCTTTTAGCCACTCAATATCCAAGAAACACCCAACATCTCTAAATGAGGTTCAAGAAAGGACGGAAAAATATATCAATATGGAGGAGAACTCTCGATTGGGGTATAGCTCAAAAACCGAATTCTTCTACCCACCACGGGACAACGATAAAGAATCCAGGAAGAAAGAAGACCAGCCTATTGAGAAACCTAGAAAATACCACAACTACACCCCTCTTCGGGTGTCACTTGTGGATGTCTACCGAGAGATATGCAATACTGAGAAGATTTCACCGCCTCGTCCGATTAAACACAAGAGAGGAGGAAGTCAGACAAACTACTGCGAATTCCACCGAATCTACAGGCATTCTACCAATGAGTGCTTTGACCTAAAGAATGTCATAGAAAAATTGGCACGAGAAGGGCGACTAGACCGGTTCTTAGCCAGTAAAGCGGATGAACTGAGAAAAGAGAAGAAGGGATGAAGAGGCTGGACGAGTTGAACGTCCACCACACACCCCTGAGAGACATGTTCATATGATAAATGGAGGATTCACAGGAAGAGGGATCTCTAAATTATCTCGCAAAAGATATCTTAAAGAGGTATATCATGTCGGAGAAGGCGACGGGTTACCCAACCTCCCCACTATTACCTTTACCCAAGAAGACGCCACAGGTATCATCTCGGGGCACGATGATCCCATGGTCATTACCATCATACTTGCCAATGCTAATCTCCACCAAACATTGGTAGACCAAGGAAGCTCCGCAGACATCTTGTTCAAATCTGCCTTCGACAAACTCGGTCTGCAAGATAAAGAGCTCAGAGCATATCCAAATAGCTTGTTCGGACTTGGGGACACCCCAATCCAACCACTAGGATACATCTCACTGCATACAACCTTTGGAAAAGGAACTCGGTCAAGGACATTAAGCATAGACTACATCGTAGTCGACGTGAGCTCAGCTTATAACGCCCTAATAGGTCGGACAACTCTGAACCAGCTCGCCGCAGTAGTTTTCACCCCATATCTATGCATGAAGTTCCTAACTCCTGAAGGGATCGCCATGATAAAAGGAGACCAAAAGCTTATGCGGCACTGTTACAACGAAAGTATGATCCTTAAAGGCAACCCCAGAGGAGAGAAAATAAACACCATCAAACTCGGGGGAGTTCTAGTTCACGAAGAACTTCGTCCACAACCTGAAGAGGAGACTGAAGAAGTCCAGATCAGGGATGCCCAAGATAAAACAACAAATATAGCGGCAACCTTAAAGGGAGACTTAAAGGAGCCACTGATACAATTCCTATAGGATAATGCCGATCCTTTTGCATGGAAGGCCGCAGACATGTCCAGCATAGATCCCAAGTTAATGTGCCATAAACTGGCGGTATATCCCGGATCTTGGCCAGTGCAACAGAAGCGTAGGAATCTCAGCCCAGAAAGGTCCCAACCTGTGGAAGAGCAGGTACAAGCCTTACTGGAGGCAGGGTTCATAAGGGAGGTCAAGTACCCATTATGGCTAGCCAACGTTGTCTTGGTAAAAAAGTCAAATGGGAAGTGGTGGATGTGCACCGACTACACCGACCTTAATAAAGCCTGCCCAAAAGACCCCTACCTGCTCCCAAATATAGACACTCTAGTGGATACCTCTTCCGGATACAAGTACCTCTCCTTCGTGGATGCTTATTCAGGATACAACCAAATCCCGATGTATCCACCTGATCAAGAAAAAACCTCGCTCCTAACCCTAAAAGCAAATTACTGCTACATAGTCATGCCATTTGGACTCAAAAATGCAGGAGCTACTTACCAAAGATTGATGAACAAAATCTTTGCTGACCATATCAGAAAGCTAATGGAGGTTTATGTAGACGACATGCTGGTAAAAATACAAAGTGAGGAATCGTTGTTGTCCGACCTCACCAAGTGTTCGACACCATAAGAAAGCATATTATGCGACTTAATCCCGCAAAGTGCACCTTTGCGGTAGAAGCTGGCAAATTCTTAGGCTTCATGCTCACCCAAAGAGGAATCGAGGCAAATCCAGATAAATGTCGGGCTATACTCAACATGAAAAGTCTGACCTGCGTCAAAGAGGTAAAACAGCTCAACGGCAGATTGGCAGCGCTGTCTAGATTTCTAGCCGGATCAGCCATAAGATCTCTCCCCTTTTACGCAACATTAAGGAAGGGGAAGAGGTTTGAATTGACCACAGAGTGTGAACATGCCTTCCAAGATTTCAAAAAATTCTTGGGGCAACCACCCATTCTTACCCGACCACGAGAAGGTGAAGAACTCATATTATACCTAGCAGTGGGAAGCCAGGCGATAGCCTCAGCACTAGTCAGAGAAGACGAAAGTGGAAAACAACACATCTACTTCATCAGCAAGGCTTTACAAGGGGTGGAACTAAACTATCAAAAGATAGAAAAGTTTGCCTACGCCCTCATACTCGCTTCTCGGCGACTCCGCCCATACTTTCAAGCTCACACTATCAGAGTTCGGACCAACCAGCCCATAAAAGGCATCCTACAGAAACATATTTAGCTGGAAGAATTCTACAGTGGGTAATCGAATTATCCGAATTCGATCTTCAATATGAAGCTCGGGTGGTTATCAAATCCTAGTATCTGGCTGACTTAATTCTCGAGTACACTAACACCCTGGGAACTCCTACAACATGGAATCTCTACGTGGCCGGCTCTTCGAACAAAACCGGAAGTGGCACAGGTGTAATTATTGAAAGTGATCAGGGAACCCAAATCAAGTTATCACTAAAGTTCAAATTCCCTGCAACAAACAATCAGGCTGAATATGAGGCACTATTGGCTGGTTTAAGGCTGGCTAAGGAGGTAGGAGTCCAAAGGCTTACCATCTACAGTGATTCATAAGTAGTTACCTCACAAAAAGAAGGGAGCTATCAAGCTAAGGATCCCACCATGAAAACATACCTGGACAAAACCATAGTACAGCTCGGACAGTTCGGAGGATATGAGGTCCGACACATACCTCAAAAACAGAATGCTCGAGCTGATGCACTCTCAAAACTAGCCAGCACCAAACCAGGGGGCAATAATAGAAGTCTCATCCAAGAAACATTGCAAAGTCCATCAATCTCGGAAGAAGAAAAGGTCCTAACCATATCAAGTCAGGATCAAGGATGCATGACCCCCATAATCAACTACCTCAAAACTGAGACACTTTCCACAGATAAAAAGGAGGCAAAAAGGCTAGTACGAGAAGCACAGTACTACACAATAGTGGGCAACATCCTATATAGGAGAGGGATTTCAAAACCCCTCCTAAAATATGTACTGACCTCTAACACAACGGAAGTCCTGGAAGAAGAACATAGCAGTATGTGTGGCAACCACCTCGGAGCACGAGCTCTTTTTAAAAAGGTACTATGCGCTGGGTTCTTTTGGCGAACCTTACAAAAGGAAGCGACAGAATTCGTTAAGACGTGTCCACCATGTCAGAAGCATGCTAACTTTCATATCGCTCCACCAGAGAAGTCATCAGTGTTACGTCACCCTGACCATTCGCAAAGTGGGGGCTTGACCTCCTTGGATCCTTCCCCCAGGGGTCAAGACAAGTCAAGTTCCTCATTGTAGGAATAGACTATTTCACATAATGGATTGAGGCAGAGCCCTTAGCGACTGCCACCACCCAAAGAAGTCTGAAATTCCTATACAGAAACATTATCGCAAGGATCGGGGTCCCATACTCCATCACCACAGATAATGGCACTCAGTTCACTGATACAAGTTTCAGGAACTTGGTAGCTGACTTGAAAATAAAGCACCAATTCACATCTGTAGAACATCCACAAGCCAACGGACAGGCGAAAGCTGCCAATAAAGTCATACTGGCTGGGTTAAAATGAAGACTATAGGACGCGAAGGGAGCTTGGGCTGAAGAACTCCCACAAGTCCTATGGGCATATCGGACAACTCCACACTCCACCACAGGAGAATCACCCTTCCGACTTGCTTATGGAATGGAAGTAATGATTCCAGTGGAGATAGAAGAAGGATCCCCCAGGATGATCCTCTACAATGAAGAGGCTAACTCCCAAATTCAAAGGGAGGAGCTCGACCTACTTCCAGAAGTCTGAGAAAGAGCTCAGATTAGAGAGGAAGCGTTAAAGTGTCGAATGGATTTAAGGTATAATCAGAAGGTAGTCCGGCGAAGCTTCGCCACCAACGATCTCATCTTAATCCGAAATGACATTGGAGCAGGTCGATCAAGAAAAGGGAAGCTAGCAGCTAACTGGAAAGGACCTTATCGAGTTGTAGAAGTACTGGGAAAAGGTTACTACAAAGTGTCCGACCTCGAGGGGCGAGAGCTACCAAGGTCATGATATGCCTGTAACCTAAGAAAGTACTATAGTTAGAAAATAATAAAAGATCTTAGGTCAAGGTGCACTCTTTTTCCTAAAAAGGTTTTTTAATGAGGCGCCAGGCCAAGATCTACAAAATTGCCCAACCTAGAAGGGTAAGCACTCATATGTATACTCTCTTGTTTATATTTCTATCTTTTATTATCATTTGAATAAAGTTTTTAGATTCCCTAAAAAGTTTCCAACTAAGACGCATTAATCTAAGCTCATAAAACGCAAAAAGGTCGGCAAGGTGGAAAAGGTCGGCAAGGTGAAAACCAAATTCATCGCCCGATTACAAAAAGGTCGGCAAGGGGAAAGCAATAGAAGCAAGTTAATGCAAGAAGTTATAAAAGGTAATCCATAGAAAGCGACCTGACGAGGTCTGACTAAAAATGGATTACTAAAAATAACTTAACACGGCCCGATAGAGAAGTCAGACCAACGAAAGGATCACTGAAAAGGGATGAAGACATCTCGCTGATGTGTATTTTTGGAAAACGAATTCCAAACACACAAATCTAACCGGCAAGTGCACCGGGTCGCATCAAGTAATAATAACTCACGGGAGTGAGGTCGATCCCACAGGGATTGAAGGATTGAGCAATTTTAGTTTAGTGGTTGATTTAGTCAAGCGAATCAAGATTTGGTTGAGTGATTTGTGATTTGCAGAATTTAGATTGCATGGAAAGAAAAGGGAATGGGTAAATTGCATTGAATTTAAAGAGAACTGAAATTTAAAGTGCTGAATCTTAAAGAAAAAGAAATTAAATGGCAGAAACTTAGAACGCAAGAAATGTAAATTGTAGAATCTTAAAGTGCAAGAAATGTAAATGGCTTGAATTCTAAAGGGAATTGGGAATTGGATTTGTAGAAATTAAACAAGGAAAAGTAAAATTGCAACAAGCATAGAAGTAAAGGATGACTTGAATTGAACCGGATCTTAAAACAGAAATGTAAATGAGCTTGAAAGCAGTAAACAGAGAATTGAAAATGGGAAATCCGGATCTCAGGACCTAAGAGACTAGATAACCAAGTCTAGATCTCAATGCCTTCCTAGATCCAACAAGAACAATTGCAAAGGAATTGTAAATTGCAGAGAAAGTAGATGAAGAAGCAATTAACAGAAATTTAAATTCAATTGTGCAGTAAAGAAACAAAGAGGTCTCAGGATGAGATTGAAACAGATTTCCTTCAATTCTCCAACCCAAGATCCAAGACAATTGTAATTGAAATTGAAAGCAAGAAAACTAAGAGGAAGGGAATTCAATTCTCCTTCCCCGAGACTTAAAAATTAAAATTCACTCAACACCAAAAGCTCTCCTCAAAACTAAAAGGAAAAACTAAAAGGAAAAGCTCCCCGAAAAACTTAAATCCTATGCTATTTATACACTTTCTTCAAATGGTCTTCAAGCCTTCAATTGGGCCTTTTCTCTTGATGGAATTGGGTTGATAGAGGCCTTGGTTGATTGCTCTTGGAGTTTGGAGAAAAACCGAAGTGAACCGGGTTTGGAATCATGAAAGCTTGAGTAAAAGTTTGAGGCAAACTTTTACTCAAACTTTTCACATCAGCCATCCTATTTTGCTGCTACCAACGTTTGGGCAAAAGTTTGGGGTCAAACTTTTGCTCAAACGTTGGCCTCCCCTTGCACACTCATGGCGCCAACGTTTGCCAAAAAGTTTGAGGCAAACGTTGGCGCAAACTTTTGTTCTCCAGGGTGTGTTGGTCATGCGCCAACGTTTGCCAAAAAGTTTGAGGCAAACGTTGGCGCAAACTTTTGCTCTCCAGGGTGTTGATTTGTGATGCCAAAAGTTTGCCAAAAAGTTTGAGGCAAACTTTTGCTCAAGCTTTTTGCCCAAAAGTTTGCACAAAAGTTTGAGGCAAACTTTTGGTACAGCTTTTTGCTCCCTGGTTCATTTTCACTTATTCCAAAAGTTTGAGCTAAAGTTTGAGGCAAACTTTTGCTCAAACATTTTGTCCTCTCTTCCTCCTAGCCATTCCTTCTTGTCTAACCAAGGACTTTTATTTGATTGAGATTCATAGACAGTAGGCCACTTTATACTTAGAAGGAGACATCCTAGTTCTTTTATTCACTAAAGTGAGCTATTATACAATCACACACACACACCACCACTTACTTTTATTGTACTTCTATCTAACAGAGAACTATTTCACTTCACATTCAAACATTTCTTTTATTGAATTGAAAATGCAGGGGACAAAGCATGCTTTTTGTTCAGTGAAAGTAAACACACAAGCACACACATAGACTAGCTTACTTATTCTAAGAGTGATTCTACTTGTATTAGATGAACACTTTAACAAAACACAAGTCAAAACATTTTTCAACAGTAAGAGTTAAGTGTAAATACAACCTATTGGTTTGCAGTTCCTTTGTCCTTCCTTCTGTTGTGCCCTTTTGAGTTATGATGCATAGTATCTTCAAATGGTGGTGAATTCCCTGCATAATTCTCAAAAGTTGCTTGCTTCTCAAGCCCTAAGATGACCAGTTAGTATGCATGAATTGAGTGTGGCTTGTGGATTTAATTTGGTGTGGGAACACCAAACTTAATTTCTTGCCACTTTTCTGGATACAGCAGGTTAACTCTAGGCAAAATTTTGTGTCCTTGCTAAAGGTTATGAAGTTTAAGACTAAAAAAAAAAAGCAGTTAAGTGGTTGAATAATCTGTTTGATTGCTTGGAACTAGCAATGTGCAGGAAGTTAAAATGTGCTTTTGAATGAGGTTTTGGTGGAACACCAAACTTGGAATCCTCCATTCTCCCTTGAGTTGTTTTTATTGTGCAACACCAAACTTAGCTCCTTGCAATACATATTAATTATTCAACATTTTTATTGAAAAAGCTATGAAAAGAAAACTACCTCAAGTTGGGTTGCCTCCCAACAAGCGCTCTTTTATTGTCACTAGCTTGACATCTTTCAATTCCTTTCAAGAAGGCTGTAGGTTCTGGACCTCTTTTTCCTTATCCCATTGTCCTCCCAAATACAGCTTTGCTCTGTGACCATTTGCTATGAATTGATTCTTTGTTGCTTCATCTAGCAGTTCAATACTCCCAAAAGGAAAAACCTTTGTTACCAAGTATGGACCAGTCCACTTTGACTTCAGTTTGCCAGGAAAAATCTTAAGCCTTGAATTATACAGGAGCACTTGCTGTCCTGGCTTGAATTCCTTCTTTGTGATCTTCTTGTCATGCCACCTCTTAGCTCTTTCCTTGTATATCTTAGCACTCTCATAAGCTTCTATCCTGAATTCATCTAACTCATTTAGTTGCAACAGCCTTTTTTCTCCTGCAGCTTGGGAATCAAGGTTGAGGAGTTTAGTGGCCCAAAAAGCTCTGTGTTCAAGCTCTACAGGGAGGTGGCAGGATTTGCCATACAATAGCTGAAAGGGTGACTTGCCAAAAGGAGTTTTGAAAGCTGTCCTATATGCCCATAATGCATCTTCTAGCTTCCTAGCCCAATCTTTTCTTGTGCTTCCCACTGTTTTCTCTAGGATCTTCTTCAGTTCCCTATTTGCGAGTTTAGCCTGGCCATTAGTCTGAGGGTGGTAAGGTGTAGCCACTTTATGGATTACTCCATATTTGTGGATAATTTTTTTCCCTCATGGATTAACTTCTTCACTTGTTTCTTAGAGAACTCTTGAGGTATCTTCCTTCCCACTTTGTAGTTTGCTATGTCAGCAAACCAAGGTGCTTGCTGGATCTGCAATAGGTGTTCATCTGGGAAGCTTTCATTCACGGGTTGAGAGGTTTTTTGAATTGCTTCATGTGGTAGTCTCGACAAATGATCAGCAACCCGGTTTTCAGTGCCCTTCCTGTCTCTTACCTCAATGTCAAGCTCTTGTAGGAGCAATATCCACCTGATAAGTCTAGGTTTAGCATCCTGTTTTGACATCAAATACTTAAGTGCAGCATGGTCAGTATAAACCACAACTTTGGATCCTATCAAGTATGATCTAAACTTATCAAATGCATAAACTACAGCTAGCAACTCCTTCTCTGTTGTGGTGTAATTTTTTTGGGCCTCATTCAACACTTTACTTGCATAGTATATGACATGATGTAAGTTTCCCTTCTTTTGCCCAAGTACAGCACCAATTGCAAGGTCACTTGCATCACACATGAGTTCAAAAGGTAACTCCCAATCTGGAGGTGTGATGATTGGTGCTGTTGTGAGTCTGTTTTTCAAAGTTTTAAAGGCATGCTGGCAGTTTTCATCAAAGACAAAAGGGTTATCAAGCACTAACAGATTACTCAAAGGTTTGGCTATTTTTGAAAAATCCTTGATAAACCTTCGATAGAATCCTGCATGCCCCAGAAAGCTTCTAATTGCCTTAACATTGGCAGGTGGTGGTAATTTTTCAATTA
>NC_029788.2:56135969-56138653 GCF_000816755.2 Arachis ipaensis
TATATGATATGATGTAAGTTTCCCTTCTTTTGCCCAAGTACAGCACCAATTGCAAGGTCACTTGCATCACACATGAGTTCAAAGGGTAACTCCCAATCTGGAGGTGTGATGATTGGTGCTGTTGTGAGTCTGTTTTTCAAAGTTTTAAAGGCATGCTGGCAGTTTTCATCAAAGACAAAAGGGTTATCAAGCACTAACAGATTACTCAAAGGTTTGGCTATTTTTGAAAAATCCTTGATAAACCTTCTGTAGAATCCAGCATGCCCCAAGAAACTTCTAACAGATTTCACATTAATTGGTGGAGGGAATTTTTCTATGATTTCAACCTTTGCCTTATCAACCTCTATCCCTTTTCTTGAAACTTTATGGCCAAGAACAATCCCTTCGGGTACCATGAAATGGCATTTCTCCCAGTTCAAAACTAAATTAGTTTCTTAGCACCGTTTCAAAACAAGGGTTAAATGGTTTAGGCAAGCATTGAAATTATCACCAAAAACAGAGAAGTCATCCATGAAGACTTCTAAAGCAGTATGGTTTCTTTCTCATCCCAACTTCTTTTCTTGTGGATAAGCTCCTTCAAAAACTTGGCATACAGAGGCATTTGCTCAAGTGCTTCAGACAAGGGAATATTGATTTCCAGCTTTTTAAAAGTCTCAAGGAACATATGAAAATGTTGGTCCTTAGTTTCTTTGTTGAACCTCTGGGGATATGGCAGTGGAGGTGTGATGCTCTTTCCTATTTGCTGCTGTCCCTGAGTTACTTCTTTTGAACCGTGTGGTTGGTTGTCCTTCTCTTTGAGTTTTTCAATGCTCTTGTTTGGCATCACAACTTGATCCTTGGTTTCATCTGCCTTTGTTTGCTCCTCATCTTCTATTGGCCTTTTGCTGCTCTCTGCTTGCTTCTTTGTAGTGTCATTATTGCTCATCAATGTTCTCCCACTCCTTAATTGTATTGCCTTGCATTCTTCCTTAGGATTTGGAATTGTGTCACTCGGCAGAGAGCTTGAAGGTCTCTCAATAGAGATCTGCTTGGAGATTTGCCCAATTTGCCTCTCTAGACTCTTTATGGAGGCTTCATGGTTCTTGGTTGTCATTTCCTGCTGTTTCAACATTTTATCCATCAAGGTCTCCAAGTTAGTGAGTCTTTGAGATTCAGGTGATACTTGAGGTGGGTTATGAGATGTGGGTGGTGGATGGTAGGCATTTTGGTTGGTGGGTTGGTTATTGGATTGGTACTGGTTGGGGTTGGGGTAGTTGTTTTAAGGTTTTCTGTAGGGGTTCTGGTTAGTTTGCTGCTGGTTGTGGTTTTGGTTGCTTCTTGGGTTGTTTTGGTTTGAGTTCCTCTGCCATGGTTGTTAGTTTTGGGTGTGATTATCTCCCCATTTGAGGTTTGCGTGGTTCTTCCAGGATGGATTGTATGTATCACCATACACTTCATTTGGTCCTTGGTTGTGCATATACTGTACTTGCTCTTGTTGTTGTTCTTCTTGAGTTTCTTCATTTTGCCCCCATGTGGATGATGGTTGGCTTGTGTTAACTGCTGCAACTTGGAGGCTATCAATCCTCTTGGCCATTTGATTTGGATCCTCCAATGGTCCTCCCCCAAACGAGCAGTTGTTTTGGACCAATGTAATGAGTTGTGGCTTCAATTCAAAGTTATTTGCATTGACATTAGGGGTGAGAATGCTGCTTCCACAATGTCTAGCATTTGCAAAGGTATAAGAGGCCAAAACTCTCCTTTGGGGTGGGTTGTTATTGTTGTTGTCTGCTCCACCAGGTGGATTGGTTGAATGTTCCTCCATATCTTGGAATTCTTCTTCTGATTCCTCTTCTCCAACAATATTTTTCCCTCTTTCAGCTCTTCTTAACCTCCTGAGAGTTCTTTCGTCTTGTTCATCTTGTTCAGGTATAGCTCCCCTTGTCCCTGACATACAAACAAAGCAGAATCTTAAAGTGCAAGAAATGTAAATGGCTTGAATTGTAAAGGGAATTGGGAATTGGATTTACAGAAATTAAACAAGGAAAAGTAAAATTGCAACAAGCAGAGAAGTAAAGGATGACTTGAATTGAACCGGATCTTAAAACAGAAATGTAAATGAGCTTGAAAGCAGTAAACAGAGAATTGAAAATGGGAAATCCGGATCTCAGGACCCAAGAGACTAGATAACCAAGTCTAGATCTCAATGCCTTCCTAGATCCAACAAGAACAATTGCAAAGGAAACGAAGAATTGTAAATTGCAGAGAAAGTAGAAGACAGAAGCAATTAACCAAATGGAAATTCAATTATGCAGTAAAGAAACAGAGAGGTCTCAGGATGAGATTGAAACAGAATTCCTTCAATTCTCCAACCCAAGATCCAAGACAATTGTAATTGAAATTGAAAGCAAGAAAACTAAGAGGAAGGAAATTCAATTCTCCTTCCCCGAGACTTAGAAATTAAAATTCACTCAACACCAAAAGCTCTCCGAAAACTCTCTATGAAAACTAAAAGGAAAGCTCACGTTGGCGCAAACTTTTGCTCTCCAGGGTGTGTTGTTCAAGCGCCAACGTTTGCCAAAAAGTTAGGGGCTAACGTTGGCGCAAACTTTTGCTCTCTCCCTTGGACACTCATGGCGCCAACGTTTGCCAAAAAGTTAGAGGCAAACGTTGGCGCAAACTTTTGCTCTCCAGGGTGTGTTGTTCAT
>NC_029788.2:56138706-56168539 GCF_000816755.2 Arachis ipaensis
TCCCAAAAGTTTGAGCTAAAGTTTGAGGCAAACTTTTGCTCAAACTTTTTGTCCTCTCTTCCTCCTAGCCATTCCTTCTTGCTTCAACCTTTCTCCAAGCTTTCTTCACCTATCATTAATCAACCAAACATATCAAAGCGCTATGCTCAAAATCATGAGATATTCATTCTTTCATAATATGTGACAATTATAGCATAAAACCTCATGAAATCGTATTAATTCATACATGGTTGATTAAATCAAAGGAAACATGAAAATCTACCCAATTGGCTTGCTTATGGCTCAAGAAAGTGCATAATTCAATTGAAAACAAAAGAAAAAGGCTAGTGAAACTAGGCTAAGATGACTTGTCATCACTCGCCAAGGCCAAAGAAAGGCTAAAAAGTCGAGACAAAAGTGCCTAGCTATAAAAGTACAAGTCTTGCAAAAAAGACACTACTTAAAAAGCAAGAGCACAAACAAGAGCTAAAAATTCGTCCAAACAAACTATAAAGAAAAAGGTTCCCTTGGAACACTACCTAAAAAGTTGTTGGAATATGACTAAAAAGCTCAGGTAAGGAGGTCGCAGGGGTCGACATCAGAGGAGCACAGGTACGACCTCAAGAAAAGAGAAAGCCAAAAAGGTAGAAAAACAACTTAAGGCTCAAAAAGTGCTTAAAAAGGATGCAACTCTACTCAAAAGAAAGCACGACCTCAGAACAGGGCTACAGAAAAGTCGTCCAAAACTAAAAAGGTTCTATCTAAGGAACACTAAAAAGTTGTCGGATGAATCACTAAAAAGCCCAGCCACCAAGCCGCAAAGTTTGCCCGACTTGATACAAGGTTGACCAGTGCCAAGTTAAAGCAGGGCATGACCCTCAAAGGCAAAGGTAGAAAACTCACTCAAAGGAGGTCAGACTGGGAAATACGTAAACAAAAATTCAAAGGGTTGCAAAAAAGTAAAACTCCAAACGTTTAGCAAAATGCAGCTATCATAATAAAATATTAAGGACTCAAAAAGCCACCTAAAAGGCGGCCCCAGAGTTTAAAGTGTTTTGTTTTTTCAAAATAAAGTTGCTAGGAAGCAACCAAATGTCAAAAAAGTCAACCACAGAAAGATTTACAAAAAATAAGTTCAAAGTCCACAAGCCGGACTGTACGAATGCAAATGCATAAAGATAAGAGTCATCAAGGATCTGAGGTCGCCTCGGCAGCTACAACCTTAGGAGAGAGAGGCCTGGTTGCAAGAGGGTTGACATTGACAACCCCATCTGGGCCATTCAGTATCTCAACATCAGGATCAGACCCAGGGGGAGCCACCTCGGCTGAAGGAGTTGAAGAGGCTGAAGCTGCAGAAGCCTTGGCTGGCGGCGCAGGAGGAGGACCCTCATCTTCATCATCAGGGGCAGGCACGATCTTGCCCTCCTCCATCACATTATCGAGACTAAATAGAGTCAGGTCGAGCTCAGGGGCGAGAACCCGGACCTGGGCCTTCAAATTCTCATATGCATTCGTCACACTGTCCACCATGTGACCCTATAGCTCGGCATAATCAGCCTGGGCAGACTGAAGCCTTTCCCTAGTCTCCAGCAGCTCGCCATATGTACGGGTGTAGCTCTCCTTGTATTTTTTCGCCGTTTCCTCAGCCAAGTTTGCAGTTACCTCGGCAGCAGTAGCTCGAGCTTTTTCCTTCTCCACATCCAACTCCAACTTCGCAACCTTAGCATCCAGCTCATCCTTCAAGCCCTTAACCCTATCAAACTCAGCTTTGGCTTCCTCCATAAAAGCCCTAGTGGCATGAACAGGGGACTCCTTGGTAATCCAGGAAAGGGTTGCCCCAATATTGGCAACTCGGATACTACTACTCACAACAAAATCAAGATGATGAAGAATTGACACATCATCCAAAGGAATCCTACCGTGAGGAGAAATCAGCTCGGTAGCGAAACCCACAGCATCGAAATCCTTGTTATTTAGATCATAGGAACCAATAGTTTTTTGTCATTTTGGTGGAGGACCAGCAGCAGTAGGAGAGGAGGCAGCACCAGAAGTTGGCTGAATAGGGTCTGTGATGAGAGGTATTTTGATGGTATAGAATTTCACTAATAAAATCTCGTTGCAAGTATAGTTTCTAAACCAACAATAATCCTTTCATACAAAAGTTTGTTTGTCACAAGTAACACACCCCTAATAAATCTAATAACCAAAATATTTAAACCTCGGGTCATCTCTCAAAGGAATTGCAGGGTAGTGTTCTTGTTATTGGTTATGAATTGTATATTTTGGGTTTTGGATAAGGGATAAGAAAAGTAAATTGCAAAGGAATTGAAATGATAAAACGATCTTGGCAAGGTTTGGTGGTCAAGGATCTCTATCCTTATCACTAACCACAACAAGATAATTGCAAGGATCAATCCATTAAATCATCCTCTAACAAGTAAAGGAAAGTCAAATGAGCTATATCAATCCAAGTCCAAAAGTCCTAGCTATCCACCAATTCAATTAGTGAGAACTAGAGTCAATGGCTACCAATTATCAATTACTTGGACATTAGTAACTCAAGAATTCCTAAGTTACCTTCCCAAGTTAAGAACATAAAATTCTACTCTAACCTCCTCCCAAGCATTTTATCAAACATTTGGAAGGCATAAAAGGAAAGCATAGTAAATTGACAACAAGAATGAATTCTAATAACAATTAATTGCAAAGAATTAACAACAACAATCAAGGAAATCACGAATGACATGAATTACCTCAAATTGCATTAAAAGAAAATAAAAGGAACAAGTGTAAATCCATAACAAAATATAGAAACAAAATAGAAGAAATTACAACAAGAGAATAGAAGAACAAGATGTAGAAACAAAGAATTCAAAGGTAGAAGTAGATGAAAGCAAGAATTAAAACCTAGATCTAAGAAATTCTAACCTAAACCTAATCCTAATTCTAGAGAGAAGAGAGGGCTTCTCTCTATAGAAAACTAAGCTAAAACTATATCTAATTCCATAATGATGAATCATGGAATGAATCCCCCATTTCCCTTCAATCCTTGGTCTTTTTAGCCTTTTCCCGCCAAAGTTCAGCTTCAAAATTGGGCCAGAAGCCCTTCAAAAATCACTAGGCATGATTTCATTAAAGAGGTCATGTGCGGACATCGACGCATACGTGTATAGCACGCGTACGCGTCCCTGGAATTTCGCGATCCATGCGTATGCGTCTATTGCGCGTACGCGTCCATGAATGCATCCCAAATCTTTGGCTTTTCATGATTTCTCCACTTTGCATGCTTTATCTTCACTCCTTTGATCCATTCCTAGCCTTTTCAATCTGAAATCACTAGCAAACACATCAAGGCATCTAGTGGAATCAAAGGAAGATTAAAATTATCAAATCAAGGGTCTAAAAGCATGTTTTCACACTTAAGCACAAATAAAGGAGGAATCACAAAACCATGCTATTTCATTGAATAAATGTGAGGAAAGGTTGACAAAATACTCTAAATTCAACACAAGATAAACCCTAAAAACGGGGTTTATCAACCTTCCCACATTTAAACCTTAGCATGTCCTCATGCTAAATTAAGAAGGAAACAAGGGGTATGACATTTATTCAATGCAACTAAACTATATGCAAACTATCTAAATGCAACTACCTATTATGAATGCAATTGCTTGGTCAAAACAAGTCAACTCTCAAGAGAACCTATGCAAGCATAACGACTAAAGCAATAAGAATCAAATCCAATCCCACAATTGTATTGAATTCTCAAAAAGATTTACAAACTTGCAAGAATATAGATGATAGTGGCGAACACATGTAATTGAGCAATCGAACCCTCACCGGATGTGTATCCGCTCTAGTCACTCAAGTGTTTAGGGGTTGATTCACTCAACTCTCCCCTAATCATGCTTTCCAAAATTTGTTCTTCATCTAACAATCAACAATTACTCAATACATGCATACAAATATCATGAGGACTTTCTCAAAGGTTGTAATGGGGCTAGGGTCAAGGTAGGATCATATATGGTTAAGTGGACTAGAATTTGAATCCTTGATCAACCTAGACTTTTCCACCTAACCTATATAATGACCTATACAAATTCAAAGCTAACCTAACTACCCATCCTTCACTTTTTTCACATACTCATGCATTTTCTTTTTCATTTCACAACATTTATGCATTGATTCTTATTGGATTTACTTTGGGGGTATTTTTGTCCCCTTTTTATTGCTCTTCTTCTTTTTTCCTTTCTTTTTCTTATATATATATTTTTTTTCTTTTTCTTTTGTTTTTCTCATTTTTTCTTTCTTTCAAACTTTGTACAAGAACATCAATGCATAAGGTCTATACATTTACTCAATACATGAGTATGCACCCAATTCCCAAATATAGAAATACAAAACACCCTCTTATCCCAACCAGTGTTCCCCAAATCTCCCCAAACATGAATGATGAACACTCTCACTAGCCTAAGCTAATCAAGGATCCAAACAAGGGACTTTTATTATTTTTCACTTTAGGCTTGTAATGTGCTAAAATAAAGAACAGTTGGGTTAAGCATAGGCTCAAAATTGGTTAACAATGGAAGATAAAAGGTAAGGCTATTTGGATAAGTGAGCTTTATGAAATAATGCCCTCAATCACATAAGTGCATGAATACAAGGAATAATGGACATATAGAATTAAACAAATAAAGGATCACAATCATAGGAAGAGAACAATTGCACACAAGAAGGAAAATAAGTGGTTATAAGATGTAACCACATCATTAGGCTCAAATCTCACAAGCTTGTGTTCTTAGCTCAAAACATACTTCACAAAGTATATAATTCAAGCAAGTTCCACAAAAAAAATTTTAAATCAATTGGGGTGGTGCCCTATAGATAAATTCCTTGGAAAAATCTCATTGTTTGACAAAGCTTATTAATGCAATGTTGTGATTGAGAAAGCTAAAAATTCCTTAGTTTATCCCTTTTTCAATCAAAACAAATTTCATATGCAAAAAGGGTCAACTAGGTTTCAACAATCCAAAATCTTTTTTTTCTAATCACAACCAAAAGCTAAAACAACTATATAAAGAAAATCCAACTAAAAATATGAAATGTATCCAATCTAAGGTGCAAAATGCAACAACTAAAATAAAAGTTTCCACAATACTAGTATATACAATAATCCCAAAAAGTGCAAAATAAAGCAAAGTAACATAAACTAAGATATAAATGTCCGAAAATGTTCACCCAAAATAGCTATCCACCGACGGCTATGACGGTGACCTCCCCACACTTAGAATGAAGCATCGTCCTCGATGCTAAGGCTTGGGGTGAGGGTCAACAGTCGCATCTGGCTGGGCCTCAGGCTGTGGCTCCACAGAGGTCTGCTGCGCTTCCGGGGTAGCCTGTGTCTCTATAGGTGCCTCTGGCTGAGCCTGCTCCTCCTCATGCTTCTCCTCCACGGATGAAGAAGGGTCGGGAATAGGGGGCAGCTCGACACCCAGTGCGACAAACATCTGATCCACTCGATCAAGGCGTCGCATGATGCGGCCCTCACTACGCTCCATGAATCGTAAGAGACGCTGAACCAGTAAATACGTCGGCTGGGGTGCTGGTGGTGGTGCGATAGGTATGATAAACCATTATTTTATGAGTTATATTGTGTTTAATTGAGTGATTTTATCAAGTCTTTACCCACTTATTCATATGATTAGCATGATATTACAATTCCTTCCCAAAATTCTTACATGGTTGAAAACTTGCTTCCTAGAGATCTTTTAATTATGTATTTTAATTCTCCTTTATACCATTCCATGCCGTGATCCGTGTGTTAAATGTTTCAGGCTTCATAGGGTAGGAATGACTTAGAGAATAGAGAGGAAGCTTGCAAAAATGGAAGGAACACAAGAAAATAAGGAGATGACCAGCGAACACTGACACGAGCGCATGGCTCACGCGAACGCGTGCCTGACACAAACGCGTGGATTAAAGTCTGCACGAATAACCCGAACGCGTGGACGACGCGAACGCGTGATAAGGAAAATAGCTGAATGACGCAAACGCATGGATGACGCGTACGCGTGACCTACGCGATCTGCAAAAATAACAGAATACACTGGGGGCGATTTCAGGCCGCATTTTGACCCAGTTTTCGGCCCAGAAACACAGACTAAACCTAGGGAACATGCAGAGACTCATCACGCATCCACACACATTCAGATACATCAATATTAGGATTACTTTTAGTTTTAGATCTGAAGAGAGATTAGCTTTACATTAGTAGCTTATGCTTTTGATTTGGATTTTGGATGCTGAAGAGTCATTACCTCCGTCAAAGTTATTACTTTAGTTTGTTTCCTTATTCCTTTACTCTTTTCAGTTGATCATTGACCCTATTCAAATAAGTATATTGCATTTTGAATTTATTAATATATAGAGTTACATTTATTTTTAATTAATTTTAAATCTCTATTTTATTTCATTTAATTATGTCTTCTTATATTTTCATGAATATTAATTCCATGTCAATGGAGTAGATTTTCTACTTGACATGGGGGTTGATTAAGAGGAGACACTTGAGTTGGAATGCTCAAGTGCTTAGTTAAACCTTTCGTTATTAATTTCTTAACTGGTCAATTTCTGCCGACCATCAGTTTTTGGCGCTGTTGCTGGGGAGTTGCAATAGTGTGCTAGATTATTAATTAGTGTACATATTTCTATTTTTGTTTGCATATTTTATTTTTATTTTGTTACCATGAGCTATATGTCTTTCTCATTGAATGACGCGTTCATTGCCTGATCCGAGCTTAGCCGCTTTTGATCCTGAAATTGAAAGAACTCTTTCACGTATTAGGTGAGCTCGACATTGGTTAGCCTCTGAGGGTGGTGAAGTGATTGTTATCGATTCACCAGTCTCATCTGAGGGTGAATCTAAACTGCCATCTGAGAGCAAGACAAGCTCATTTACTACTGATTCAGTTGATTCACGTACAGGTAACATGGCAGCATTTAGGAGGATTACTCTCTAAGAAGCTGGAGCCCCAGACTTCACCCTGGAACCGTATCAAGTATGTTATCCAAATCTGGCTGCGGATTTTCAACTGAAGACCGCACTAATCAACTCGATGCCCAAGTTTCACGGTTTACCTGCTCAAGAGCCTATCAAGCACCTTAGGGATTTCCAGACAGCCTGTTCTACTATTAGGCGTCATGGTGTAGATGAAACCTCTATTATGTTAACCACTTTCCCATTTTCTCTTGAGGGAAAAGTGAGGGAATGGTACTACACCCAACCTAAAGCGACTGTTACTAACTGGGATATGCTTAGAAGAGAATTTTTGGAAAAATACTTCCCAGCTAAAGTTACTAATAGATTGAGGAAAGAGATTTCAATGATTATTCAGGGCAAATCTGAGACTCTTTATGAATATTGAGAGTGCTTCAATAATCTACTAGACGCATGCCCCCATCACATGATTGATAAACTAGTATTGATCAGCTACTTCACTCAAGGCATGAACCCCTAGGATAAGACAACACTGGATGGTGCTAGTAATGGTTCCCTAAAAAAGTATAGGACTGCAGATGAAGCATGGCAACTGATCAGCAACTTAGCTGAGTCCACTAGGAATCACAGGAGAGGCGTAGCCACTCTAAAGCTGTTGCAGAGGTTTCTTCTAGCATTGAAACTACTACTCTTACCCAGAGTATATGTAAAATGACCAACCTACTGAAACAGATGCAGATAAACCAACAACAAACACATAAAGCTCAGCCTCCCCCACCACAGCAAAGCCAACAGTTGGTTCCACAAAGAGTATGCGGGATCTGTGCTGATTATAGTCATTATACTGATGAATGTCCACAGCTCCAACAGGAAGACAACACTGTGGCAGCCACTCATAACTTCTATGACCGCCCAAATCAAGGATACAATCAACAAGGTGGT
Organism: Arachis ipaensis; assembly: GCF_000816755.2. NCBI lineage: Eukaryota > Viridiplantae > Streptophyta > Magnoliopsida > Fabales > Fabaceae > Arachis > Arachis ipaensis. The sequence goes on from NC_029788.2 coordinate 56,146,625, forward strand.
AACTACAACCAAGGTGGCAACTATAACCAAGGATGGTAAGACAACTCTAACCAAGGTTGGAGGGACAACTATAACACAGGAGGCATAGACAACAATGGAAACCAGAGGTAGAACAACAATAATAACAACAGACAGCAGAATTAGAATCAACCTTATAGAGCACCTCACCTAAGACAGTCCCCAGGACCCCAGCACAACCAGCAATAGGTTCCTCAGATCACTTACTCCAATTCCTCATCAAATGACAAGATGCTCCGTTCTCTTGCACAAGGGCAACAAGACATGTAAGCGTAGCTGAACTCTACTTTAAATGGTCTGACTACCACTTTACAAGCTCTCATCTCCCCGTTAGATTCATCACCCAATTCCACCAATCAACCTTCAAACTCTAGTGGAATTCCTTCTCAACCCCTACCTAATCCCAAAGGTAGCATCAATGCCATCACTTTAAGGTCCAAAACCACACTGCAAGAGAGGAACCATGAGGAGCCAAGCTCACCAGAACATGTCCCAGCTGAGGATGTAGTGGAAATGGAAGATGCTGAAGAGGAAGAGGACGTGCAAAACATAGTTGAAGAAGAAGCAACTCAACCGTAGAATGAAACATCAAAGGATGCAGAAGCTGCAAATAATGCCATCCCCATCCCATTTCCATACCTTGCAAAGAAATCCAGGAAGCAGATGGAACTTGACCCCAAAATGGTAGAAATATTCAAAAAGGTTGAGGTAATTGTTCCCCTTTTTTGATGTTATTCAGCAGGTACCTAAATACGCAAAGTTTCTAAAAGATTTGTGCATACATAAAGATAAAATTAATGAATTAGAAACTATTCCTTTAGGTAGTTCTATATCTGCTTTAATGGGAGGTATACCTGAAAAATGTAGTGATCTAGGTCCATGTATGGTTAACTGTTCCATTGGAGGTGTAATTTTTTCTGACTACATGTATGATCTAGGAGCTTGTGTTAGTATAATGCCTTTGTCTATATCTGATACTTTAAGGCTCCCTTCCTTAAAAAGGTCGGCAGCTCATTTTATGTTAGCAGATAAAAGCATTATTACAGTAGTTGGAATTACTGGAGATGTATTAGTGAGCATTAAGGGGCTCACATTTTCCATTGACTTCTATATCCTGGAAATGCCCCCTAATGACTCAGGAAGACCATCATCAATCCTGCTTGGAAGACCATTCCTGAAGACTTCAAAGTTCAAGCTTGACGCATTCTCAGGAACTTACTCCTTTGAGATAGATGGCAGAACAGTGAGTTTCAGTTTAAATGAAGCCATGAAGCATCCTCTGGAAGATCATTCTATCTTCTAATGCGACATTATTAATGAAACTGTAGCTGAAGTTCACTAAGAAAAAATGGAAGAGAAGCACATGGAGCAAGGTCCAAGTGTGAGGACACTTCCTGAAAATAATGAAGACCCTTTACCATTATCACCAGCCCCAGATGATCCAGAACCTAGCTATGAGCAGAATTCGGAATTAAAGCCCCTCCCTCCACACCTCAAGTATGCTTACCTTGAGGATAATCAGAAATTCCCAGTTATCATTGCAAGGGAACTTACCTCTCAACAAGAGGAGCAACTGCTCAGTGTGCTGAGAAAACATAAGAAAGCAATTGGATGGAGCTTGGCGGATATAGTAGGCATCAGTCCCCAAATTTGTGAGCACAGAATATTCTTAGAAGAGGGAGAAAAGCCTGTACGTCAGCCTCAAAGAAGATTGAATCCCACCATCTTAGAAGTTGTCAAGAAGGAAGTGACCAGGCTACTTGAAGCAGATATCATTTACCCCATCTCAGATAGTGAATGGGTCAGCCCAGTACAAGTAGTGCCCAAGAAGTCTGGAGTCACAACAATAAAGAATGAGCACAGAGAGCTCCTGACAACTAGAGTGCAAAATTCATGGAGAGTTTGCATTGACTATAGGCGTCTCAACCAAGCCACTTGCAAGGATCATTACCGCTTGCCATTTATTGATCAGATGCTTGATCACCTGTCAGGTAAATCTCATGATTATTTTTTAGATGGCTATACAGGATACTTTCAAATTCATATAGCTCCTGAAGATCAGGAGAAAACTACTTTTACATGTCCCTTTGGAACGTATGCTTATAAAAGAACGTATGCTACTTTCCAAAGATGCATGATGAGTATCTTTTCAGATCTTGTTGAGAACTGTATGGAAGTTTTTATGGATGATTTTAGCATATATGGTGATTCATTTAGCCTTTTCTTAGATAGTTTATCTAGAGTATTAGACAGGTGTGTTAGTACAAACCTTGTGTTAAATTTTGAAAAATGTCACTTTATGGTAAAACAAGGAATTGTACTAGGACACGTTGTGTCTAATACTGCTATTTCTGTAGATCCAACAAAGGTGGATGTTATTTCTAGTTTACCTTACCCCTCCTCTATGAGGAAAGTCTGTTCGTTCCTTGGCTATGCAGGTTTTTACAGGAGATTCATTAAGGACTTCAATAAGGTAGCATTGCCTTTATCCAGATTGTTGCAGAAAGATATTAAGTTTGAGTTCAGTAAGGACTGTATGCAGGCATTTGATAAGCTGAAGATCGCCCTAACTCAAGCTCTGATTGTGAGAGGACCAGACTGGAGCTAGCCATTCAAAATTATGTGTGATGCTTCCAACCATGCAGTAGGAGCGGCGCTGGCTCAGCGCGAAGGTAAGGATCCTTTTGTAATCGCTTATGCATCTAAAACTTTAGATGCTGCTCAATCTAATTACACTACTACTGAAAAAGAGCTTCTAGCTATTCTTTTTTCTCTGGATAAATTCCAAGCCTATTTACTTGGTACTAAGGTAGTAGTGTACTCGGACTATGCAGCTCTAAAATATTTATTAGCTAAAAAGGAGTCCAAACCAAGACTAATTCGTTGGATACTGGTGCTACAAGAATTTAATTTAGAAATCAAGGATAGAAGTGGTAACCAGAATTTAGTGGCAGACCCCTTGAATCGCCTTGAGCACATTAAGGATGATTCCACTCCTATAAATGATAATTTCCCATTTGATAGCTTACATGCAGTATCTGAAGTAGTTCCTTGTTATGCACCTGTAGCTAATTATCTAGTTAGCCACACTTTTCCTCTAAATTTTACTAAGCATCAAAGAGACAAGCTGAAAAGTGAGTCTAAATATTTTATATAGGATGATCCATATTCGTGAAGGTGTGGTGCTGACCAAGTAATTAGACGGTGTGTACCTCAATCAGAATTCCCGTCCATTTTAGAGGCTTTCCATTCATCTAAGAGTGGAGGACATTTTAGCCCTCAAAGAACAGCTAGAAAAATTTTAGACTGTGGATTCTGGTGGCCTACTCTTTTTAAAGACGCTGCTGAATTTTGTAAATCTTGTTCCCCATGCCAAAGGTTTGGTAATATATCTAAGAGGGATGAGATGCCTCAACAGATTATGCTTTTCTGTGAAATTTTTGATGTTTGGGGCATTGACTTCATGGGTCCATTTCCAAATTCTAATGGTTACTTTTATATACTGTTAGCTGTAGATTATGTTTCTAAATGGGTGGAAGCAATTCCTACCAATACTGATGATGCTAACACTGTTGTTTCTTTTGTTAAAAACTATATTATTTTCCGTTTTAGATCACCACGAGCAATCGTGAGCGATCAAGGCACTCACTTTTGTAACAGGAGACTAACAGGATTACTGAAGAGGCATGGAATAATTCACAAAGTAGCAACATCTTACCATCCCCAGACCAATGGGCAAGCAAAAGTCTCTAACACAGAGATAAAATGTATTCTGGAATAGATAGTAAAACCTCATCGGAAGGACTGGAGTGCGAGACTACAAGATGCACTCTGGGCATATAGAACAGCATACAAGACACCCATTGGGATGAGCCCCTTCCGCTTAGTATACGGAAAGGCTTGCCACCTTCCAGTGGAGGTGGAACACAAGGCTTTCTGGGCTGTGAGGGTGTGTAACATGAATCTTGAGAAAGTTGGTGCTGAAAGGAAGCTGCAACTAGCAAAACTAGAGAACCTTTGCTTAGAGGCATATGACAACTCCAGGAGATACAAAGAAAAGATGAAGGCTGTTCATGACAAGCACATAAAAAGGAGAGAATTCAGACCAGGGGAGTTAGTTCTTATTTATAACTCCAGACTGAGGCTTATGCCAGGCAAACTGAGATCAAGATGGGAAGGCCCATACAGAGTAGAAAAGGCAGACCGATACGGAGTTCTCCACCTGCATCATCCCTCTAGCTCCAAATTCTTAAAGGTCAATGGACACCGCCTGAAGCTTTATCACGGTGAGAAGATGAAGAATAACAAAGAACTAAAGGTTTTCCTCTTGGAAGACCCACCAACAGAAGCAGAATGAGCCTAACGAGTGTCCAACTTAAGGACGTAAAAGCATAGTGCTAGGTGAGAGACAACCCACCATGGTATGATCGTTCTTTTTCAGTCTTAGTTTTATTTTACTTTATTCTATTTTTATTTTTGTTAATGACTCTTCTCATAATCTCTGCATATAGCTGCATATAATTTACAGTTGCATTTGCATTCTACATAAAAAAAAAAAGCACACGACACGTAAGCGTCGTTGACGCGACCGCGTCATAGGTGCGTTGGGAAGAAAATAGAATTGAACAGAAAGTCGCGCAAAAGCGTGGCTGGAGGCGTGCCTTAGGCACAACCATGCCCACGCGACCGCGTCAATCACGTGGCCGCGTCATTTTGGAAAAAGCGCCTCCCACACATCCGCATCACCCACGCGACTGCGTGTCCCTAAAAAAATCGACGTAAAAGAGGTGTATGGCAGCAAGTTATGATGGAGCTGGGCTGGAATGGTGCTGGAAGCACCAGCCCTACCACGCGACAGCGTGCCCTATGCGGCCGCGTCATTTCAAAATATGGCCATTCACGCGATCGCGTCACCCTAAATTTTGGCAAAATAAGTTTGAAACAGAGAGTCGCGCAAATGCGAGGCTGCTCTCGCGCCACTCGCACAAATCAAGTCACACGACCGCGTGACCCACGCATCCGCGTCACTTGAAAAACATCACACACCACGCGACCGCGTGACCCACGCGTCCGCGTCACCCACGGCGCATAGCTTATCCAGATCAGCCAAAATATCTTATCTTTTCTTCCCCAAATCCTAATTTTTCTTTTCCCTTATTATTTCTTTCTTCCCCCTTTCTCCATTCTCTATTCTTTCTCATTTTTTTTACCTTCTCCCCCCTTAATTTTCACATCCATTCTCAAAGTTCTTTTCTTTCTTTCTTTACCTTTTACTTTTCCTTTATTACTCTTATTTATGTTTATGTTTTCTTCTTCTTTTTTTTTTCACTTTTATTATCTATATTTTCTTTTCTTTCTTTTTATTCCTTTAATTGGTGTTAGATATTTAACTAGGTGATTCTTTTCTTTTATATTTTGCTTGTGAGTTATTGTGGAATTGTTTGACAATTATATATTACTTTTCATAGGGTTGCTTGCATGTTCAAGTTCATACTTTCAACATCATATTTACCATGCATGCTATGTGTTTGTGAAAAAGCCTGTATGGCATTCCACACTATTTTAAAATTATTCTATTCTACTACTTTAATGCCTGTTTTTCACAAAACTCCTTTTATATTTTATTGATTTAATATAATTGTCAATACAAATAGATTATTAGTTTGAAAGACTTAGTAATCTAACTTGGACATTGAATGCTTGATCTATGCTACTCATGCCTTTACCGGTATGCCAATAAACATCTTGCATTTAATTGCCATCACATGCATATCCTATATTAGCTTTGATGAACTTTTCACATGTAGTCTAGACCATGTGTTAACGACATCCTTCTTTATCGTGCATTGCTTATCACCCATAATGTTTGCTCCCTTGCTCGAACCCTTAGCTTTACATATTACTTTCTTTTTCCTTTTTCAGGATGGCCACCAAGGAAGGCAAAAAGAAAGCTACTTCCAAACCACCAGCAAGGAAAGGAACAAAAAGAACATTAATGGCAGAGCCATCTTCAACAGCGGTGAAACCCTCAACAAAACGAATCAAGAGGATCATCAAGGTCGATGAAAAAGAGAAAGCCTTTCCAGCAAAGGACACGGCGCGGTTCCCTAACCGCTACTATGAGCAGATGTTCCCCATCCTAGCTGAAAGGAATTATAACAATGAGTACCTTCTTATCCTCCCGACCAACATTGCTGAATTTGTTGAGCCCCGCATTGAGCAAAGACAATGAGAATTCTTACGGAGACAGCCACGGTAAGTTAATCTATCATTGGTGGTTGAATTCTACTCAAATTTTCACATGGCAACCCTGCAGTCTGTGTATGTCCGTCAGAAGCAAATTCCCATAACTGAAGAGGCCATTCAACAAGCTTTAGATCTTCCCCCTGCTCCAAAAGGATTGGACGCACTCCAAGAAGCCTCACTCAAGCACCGGACATACCAATTTGACTGGAACGCCGTTCTCAGAGTTATTGCACAACCTGGTAGCATATGGATCTACAGATACTATCGTTCCCGACCTAAGGGCATATTGGCTTCAGCACTCAGCTTGGAGGCTCGCGTATGGGCACAGATCATGTCCCATTACATCTTTTCGAGTACTCATGAGTCCTCCTTCACTGCAGACATGGCTGTTTTACTTTGGTGTATCCTTACAGACCAGCACCTCAATTTACCAATACACATTCAGCATGCTATGGGACACGTACAAATTGTGGGCAACTTACCTTTCCCCACCTTGGTTTCAGATCTAGTCTCAGCAGCCAGAGTCTCCTACAGAGCTGGGGACACCAAGGCCATGATTCCACGAGATGATCAATATGTCCCTAACGGGAAGTATATCAGACCTATAGCAGCCACTATCAACCAGAGCACCGAACCAACAGAAGATATTCCTTCTTCTTCCATACCGCAAGCACCTTCAACAAATCAACTGCTCAACCAGATACATGAGAGGCTAGACCAGCTTGACCGGAAAGGAAAGCTGAGAGAGCGCCGTAACAAGCGCATATTTAGATACCTCAAGGAGCTGATTGTTGGAAGCCAACCATCTAGAGAAGACCCAGACACCCTGGGCTCCACTTTATTTACCAGCACAGGGAGCCACGACGGTCCCGATGGTGGAGATGTTGCTACCAGCCCCCCTTTGTTCCTAACAGATGGCACCGAGAACGGTGCAAAGCTTTAAGTGTGGGGAGGTCGATCAGTACCTGACTTCCGGAGGTAATTTCTCTCCCCTAACACCAATAAAATAGGATATTTAGCTAGTTTTTCTTTTTTTAGAATAGAATAGATTGCATAGTAATAGGTTAATTGCATGCATGTTCTACTTGATTGAGAAATAATAAGTTTCTTTTAAGACCCTATTTTTTTTCTTTGAAAAATTTCACTAATTTAAATCAAAACTTTTATGTTAAATTTGTTTGAAGTTGTAATTTGGAACATAGTTTAAAAAGCTAAGAACACACAACCCGTGAGATTTTGAGCCTAATTACATGGTTACATTATTTAACCATAAATATTTTATTCTTGTGTGTTTACTTCTCTATGATTGTAATCTATACTTTGTTTCATCCTATATGTCTAATGTTTAATGTATTTATATGCATGCATATGATTGAGGCCATTACTTGTTTAGCTCACTTATCCCAAATAAGCCTACCCTTTCAATTACCTTTGTTAGCCACTATGAGCCGTTTAAATCCCATTTGTTCTATATTTTACCACATTACTAGCCTTAGCGGAAAAATAATTAAATATCCCAATTGAATCTTTGGTTAGCTTAAGATAGAAATTGTGTGTCAATTAAGTATGGGAAATTATGGGAACATGGGTTAATAAGGGAATGTGTCATGATATAATAATGGGAATTTGGGTACCTACTCATATGAAACTATAAAAATTTAAAATTCATGTGCATTAATAAAAAAATATATATATATATATATATCCAAAAATATTTAATAAATATTTAAATGAATAAGGGGACAAAATTACCCCAATTCTAAGTTAAGTAAAGCTCCAATGCATATGTGATACAAGTTAAGATAAAAAGTTTACACATGAGTATGTAATGAGAAAGTGAAAACTATGGGTAGCTAGGCATGATTCTAGAGTTATATAGAGTGTATGTATGTTAGGTAAGAGCTTAGACTAGTCAAAGATTCAATTCATAGCTCACTTAGCCATATATATATCCTCACCTTTACCTTAGCCCCATTACAACCTTGAAAAGACCTAATGATATTTGCAATGATACAGTAAATATTTGTTGATTGGTTAGGTGAAGAACAAAATTTAGAAAGTATGATCAGAGAAGAGTAGAGTGATTACCCTATACACTTGAGAGACTAGAGTGCACATACACCATCAGTGAGGGTTCAATGCTTAATTCTATGTTCCCTGCTTTCATGAGCTATCTTCTTGCATTTTTATCTCTTCTCATTGTATAAATTGAATTAGTAGAATTTGATCTATGTTTGTCTTGAAGAGCTTATTTATTTTTAACTAAGTAGACAAGAATCATATAGTTGCATTCATATATATAGGTTGCATTGCATTGCATGAGTTTTGCATTTCCCTACTTATTTACTTTATCTCCTTAAGCTAAGCATGAGGACATGCTAATGTTTAAGTGTGGGGAGGTTGATAAACCATTATTTTATGAGTTATATTGTGTTTAATTGAGTGGTTTTATCAAGTCTTTACCCACTTATTCATATGATTAGCATGATATTACAATTCATTCCCAAAATTGTTCCATGGTTGAAAACTTACTTCCTAGATATCTTTTAATTATGTATTTTAATTCTTCTTTATACCATTCGATGCCGTGATCCGTGTGTTAAATGTTTCAGGCTTCATAGGGCAGGAATGGCTTAGAGAATAGAGAGGAAGCTTGCAAAAATAGAAGGAACACAAGAAACTAAGGAGATGACCAGCAAACATTGACGTGAGCGCATAGCTCACGCGAGCACGTGAAATGAAGAAATCACAGCAACGCGAATGCGTGCCTGACGCAAATGCGTGGATTGAAGTCTGCACGAATGACGCGAACGCGTGGACAACGCTAGCGTGTGACAAGGAAAATCGCTGAATGACGCGAACGCATGGACGACGCGTATGCGTGACCTGCGCGATCTGCAAAAATAACAAAATACGCTGGGGGCAATTTCGGGCCACATTTTGACCCAGTTTTCAGCCCAGAAACATAGACTAAACCTAGAAAACATACAGAAACTCATCACGCATCCACACACATTTAGATGCATCAATATTATGATTACTTTTAGTTTTAGATCTGAAGAGAGATTAGCTTTACATTAGTAGCTTATGCTTTTGCTTTGGATTTTGGATGCTGAAGAGTCATTACCTCCGTCAAAATTATTACTTTAGTTTGTTTCTTTATTCCTTTACTCTTTTCAGTTGATCATTGACCCTATTCAAATAAGTATGTTGCATTTTAAATTTATTAATATATAGAGTTACTTTTATTTTTATTTAATTTTAAATCTCTATTTTATTTCATTTAATTATGTCTTCTTATATTTTCATGAATATTAATTCCATGTCAATGGAGTAGATTTTCTACTTGACATGGGGGTTGATTAAGAGGAGCTAGCACCCTTTCCTGTAACTCGTTGGGAGACGACCTGGGACTCATAATCCCAGTATTTTTAATTCTAATTTTTCTGACAACCCTTTTTAAATTGAGAAGGCGGATCTTAGCTGGTTGAGAACTGTACATGCAACGCATTTCGTTATTAATTTCTTAACTGGTCAATTTTTGCCGACCATCAAGGTGCTGCTGGTGCCGATGGTCCTACTGCAGCTGATGAAGAAGAAGTTTCGGGTGTTGCTGCTGCTACTTTGGCTCGGGCCCTAGATCGACGCCGGGATGGAGGCTTCTCATTCACCTATGTCCCCCACAGAATCAAATTCTTCTTCCCATGGACAGGAGGTGGTGACACGTCATCTGCTAGCCATGGGACTCTGGCTCGCTGGACCATCTCAGTGACCAATGTCGGAAATGGGAGTGTGCCACAGATATTTGCTTGCCACATAAACCTCCCGATCAGCCGGGGAAAATGCACCTCCTTCCCCTCTAGAATACAGCTAATCAGTACGAGCATATCCACCGGAATCTCGGTAAAATGGGTAGTCGGCATGACATAATGGGCAAAGATCTGCTGCCATATCCTTCTTGTTATCAGAATCTATCTCCCAAGGGGCATCCGGGGTGGCGACTATACTCCTCAAAACATCGTAGTTGAATGTCATAGAATGCAACTCCATCTCAGCCAGCTCAAATGCATCTTTCTCACTAGTTTTGGGCCTACAGCAGAGTGCATCCTCAATGGCAGCCTTTGAAATTAGTATCCGGCTGCCTCGCAAGTAAACCGAATCAAGGGTATATCTGAAGAAATTATAGTAGAACTCTTGGACCCATGATGTGTTCACCCTACCCAGCTCCCTAGCAATAAAAGCTAGGCCCATTCCCTCAATACGGGTCTCAATGGATTACCTCAAGTCGGCGAGAATGGCCAGTTTCTTCTCTATGTTCAGGTTCTTCCCCCGATAGGTCGGGAAGCAGAGCTCACAGTACAGGTTAGAAAACCTGTCTGTGTCAGTGGAAGGCAACTGCTGATCAGCTTTCTCCTTGTCATTAAGAGGTTTCTTGGCATAGTCGTGGAAAGGAGAAGCGGCGGCAGATTGAGGTTTCTTCCTCTTTCTAGAGGTGACCTTGGCCTTTCCTCTATCAGACATCTTGAAAAACATATATGACAGGATATAAACAATTAAGCCAAGTAGGGGAATATAAAGCAAGGATTGACATATTCATGATGTGAGTCAAAAAGATGAAAACTTAGAATGCAAGCAACAAAAATCAGAAAACAGTCAAAGCCAAAAACCAAGAATTCAAGCAATATTAGCACAATGCTTGTTTATTAAGCTCAATAAGCGTCGTACCCAAAAGAATGGTGAAAGGGTTAGTTTGAAACTAAAAAGAAAAGTCAGCAAGTTAAGCAAGTTAGAAGTTAGAGAACCGATTCAAAGATTAGTGGTATGACGGTTATTGACTCAATCAAGAGAAGTTCAAAAGGTATGGAAGACAAGCATACTCACAATCATGAGGAAGATGCAGTCATTGGTGATGAAATATGAATTTGCATAAAAGCATACAATGGAAAGCAAGGCATCAACAATGTTCAAGGTCACTAAGCTTGTAACAATTGGCGTTGAAAGATGTGAAACATGCACTTAGTGTGATAAAAAGCAAGTTGAAAACAATTTCAAATTAAAAGGGTCATGATAAACCCCATTTTTAGGGTTTATCTTATGCTCAATTTAGAGGATTTTATCACCTTTTCTCACATTTATCCAAGGAAATAGTATGGTTTCATGATGCTTGAATGTGAAAACATGCTTTTTAGACCTTTAATGTGTCAATATTAATTTACCTTTGATTCCACTAGATGCCTTGATATGTTTGTTAGTGAATTCAGGATGGAAAGTCTAGGAATGGATCAAAGGGATGAAGAGGAAAAGCATGCAAGTGGAGGACTCATGAAGAAACAAGGATTTGGGATGCTGAAGATCGACGCGCACGTGCAGTAGACGCGCATGCGTGGATTGTGGAGTCGAATGGCGACGCGTACGCGTATGATGACAAGTCATCTTATGCTAGTTGCACAAGCATTTTTCATCTGTTTCATTAGGTTTTATGCACTTTCTTGCACAATAAGTAAGTGATTGAAGTGGAATTTCATGTTTATCTTGATTTAACCAAACATCATTAATTTTGTACAAAATCATGAGATTTATGCAAGAATTAAGTGATTATTGTAAATGATGCGATTTCTTATGATATTGGTGAGACTTTTATTCCTTGTTTGATTAAATACAGGTGAGAAAATGAAGAGGAAGAAGGACAGTACAGAGCAACGTTGCGTTCAAACAAAGAATGTCATGCTCACTTGCGACGCGCATGCGTACAGGACGCCTACGCATCAGGGGCAATTTTCGAAGACCCACGCGTACGCGTGCATGATGCATATGCGTGGTAGTGGTTCACGCTCATTTTCAAAGAGAACGCTACGTTCACTTACTCATCATTTTCGGGGAGATTGAAATTTGGAGGCAAAGTTCTGCAATCGATGCGCACGCGTGCATGACGTGCACGCGTCGATGGCACACCTAGGACAAAGCACGCTCACGTGTGACTGGCGCTGAAGCTTGGAATTGAGATTTTACTACCCACGTGCACGCACAGAGGACGCGCTCGCGTGGGCAGCGCTCACTAAGCCAACGTAGCGCTCAATAAGAGAACGCTATTGAAGACGCGTACGCGTAAATGGAGCTCACGAGCATAGTGGGAGCTGAAGACTGATAGTGACGCACACGCGTAAGTGACACGTACGCGTCAATGAGCAAAGTCGCAAAAAGACGCGCGCACGCAACAGACGCGCACGCGTAGAAGAATGAACGCTGCACTCACTTTGTGAACGCAACGTTCCCCTGGAAGCAGCAACCAATTGCCATTTTTATCCACTTCCCTACAGGCCAAAAAGCCCACTCCAAAGACTGAAAGCTAGAATTGGAAAGTGTATAAATAGATAGGAATTTGATTTCATAGAGAGCTCTCTTTAAGTTTTCATTTTAGAATTTTAGAATTGAGATCAGATCTGAATTTTCCTTTCTGTTTTGCTTTCTCTTTTCTGCATCTGTTACTTTCTGTTTTGGGTCTTTTTGACTTCGGATTGAAGAATTCCTTCGAATCTCTTTTTATTGGAGTTTTCTTTCACTTTTCCTTTGATAGCTTTATAAATTGAAGATCTATTTATAGTTTCTTTTTGTTTTTCTTTCTTCTGCAAATTTCTTTTCTGTTTTGTTCAGAGAGCAATTGAGATCTAAATTTTCTTTTTGTTTTCGTTATTCTTCTGCAATTTTACTTTCCTATTTTGGTACTGAAGTCCTGATTTGAATTCTGTCATCTGAGAGTTCTCTTGCTTATTGCACTTTACATTTTCCAGTTCTTTTTTGATTTCCATCACCCAGATCCCTTTATTCTTCATGCAGTTTAAGTTTGATTTAGATTCTACAGTTTAATTTCCTTGCACTTTAAGTTTCTGCAATTTATCTTTCTTGCAATTTAAGTTTCAGCTCTTTTAATTTCTTGCATTTCAAGTTTTTGCAATTTACTCATTCAACACTTTAAGATTCTGCCAATTTACTTTCTGCACTCTAGATTACTTGCAATTTCACTTCTATTAATCAAATTTCACTCAAATCATTAAATATTCGCTAACTAAATTCATCACTAAACTAAAATTGCTCAATCCATCAATCCTGTGGGATCGACCTCACTCTTGTGAGTTATTATTACTTGATGCGACTGATGACAAGTCATCATATGATAGTTTTTCAAGCAATTTTGCACTTGTTTCATTTGGTTTTATGCACTTTCTTGCATTGTAAGTTAGTAATTTGGAGTGGTATTGCATGGTTTCTTTGAATCAATCAACCACCCTTTAATTGATACTAAATCATGAGGTTTAAGCTAAATTTAATTGATTTTTAAATGATTTATAAACCTTGTGAATTTGGTGATACTTTGATTGGTTGTTTTGAATACTTGTAGATGAAGAAAAGAAGAAAATAAGAAAGCGTAGCCTAAGAAGCGTGGCACAATGAAGGAGGAAAGCCACAATGCTCTCTCCAAGAGCTCAGTGCTCTCCAAGGGAGCACAATAATGAACCAAGGAAGCAAGGCTTGAATGCTACGCTCTCCTTGAGAGTTGAGCACTATAATGAACCAAGGAAGAGAGGGGAAAAGCATAATGCTCCGCTCTTGTCAAAAACATTATCGGGCTCCATCCAAAATAAATCCAAAGAGAAAAGCTTGCCAATGCTTGCCACAAGGTTTGAACTCATGAGCAAGGGGGAGGAAGGAAGCGCTACTCACCAAGGAAAATAAGCCGAAAAAGGCCAGCAATGCCTCCCCAAGGTTTCGAACTTGAGACCTCACCAAAACAAAGGAAGTGTTGCGCTCTTACCAAGAGCTGATTGCTACTCTCCTCACTCCTTGATGCATGAAGCGCGAATGTGACACGGCCAGGGAGGCATGACACGCACAATTTGGTACGGCTAGGAAGCTTGGTGCGCCCAAGACAAACCTCAAGGCAGCATGATGCTGCGCTCTCAAGGAGAGCAGAGCGCTACCCTAATGCACACAAGCTTACCAAGATTCAATTTAAATTCAACTCTTCACCAAATTACAAAGCCCACTCCAAATTCGAAAATAAAAAATTAGGAAGTGTATAAATAGAAGCTAGTTTGATTTAGAGAAGGGACTTTTACTTTCTTTTAGAATTTTCACTTGTAATTTTGAGAGTTTTACTTTGACTTTGGATCTCTGAGAATTGGGAGGGAGAATTGATCTCTCTTCTTCCTTGTTCTTACTTCTGCACTCTTTACTTCTTGTTTTAAATCTTGGGTGAAGAATTGAAGAAATTCTGTTTCAATCTCACCTTGAGATCTCTTTGTTTGTTTTCTGCATAATTCTAGAAACTGTGATTTGAATCCAAATTCTGTTTATTGCTTTCTTTTACTTCTTCTGCAATTTACTCTTCTACTTCTTTTGCAATTGTTCTTGTTGGATCAAGGAAGGATTTGAGATCTAGACTTATTTTCTAGTCTCTTCCACCCCTGAGATCTTCAATTTCCCTTTAGCTAGTGCAATTAAGCTGTAGTCTACTTTCTGTTTGGTTTTCAAAGTAATTTTCCTTTCTTGTTCAGATTTGTTGCATCTCAATTTAATTTCTAATCCTCTGTTAATTGTCATTTACTTCTGCTTGTTTAATTTCTGCAATCCCAATTCCCAAATCCTTTTATGATTCAAGTAATTTACATTTCTTGCACTTTAAGCTTCAGTCATTTACATTTCTTGCAATCGAAGTTTCTGCAATTTACATTACTTGCACTTTAAGATTCAGCTTCTTTACTTTCTTTGCCCTTTTAATTTACAGTCCATTACCCTCTCCCTTTAAATTTCATGCAATTTAGCTTCTGTTGAACACAAATCACTCAAATCAACTCTTATTTGCTTGACTAAATCAATCACCTAACTAAAATTGCTCAATCCTTCAATCCCTGTGGGATCGACCTCACTCATGTGAGTTATTATTACTTGATGCGACCCGGTCCACTTGGCGGTGAGTTTTAAGGTGTTGGAATTTCGGTTTTAACCCATCAAGTTTTTGGCGCCGTTGCCGGAGATTGATTAGCTTGACAATTGTTCACACCTGGGTCAAGCTATCCGATCCGGGATGTTCAGTAATAAAGCGACCGACCTTCTCAGGTCCAACTATCCGACCTCTTTTTAAAGAGCTCGGCCAAACCGAAAGGAAAGCCTAGTAAAGGGCCCAAATAGAGGAACACGACCCAAATCCAAAGGCAGTCCAAGCCTATAGAGATAAAGGCGGTTCCCTTGAAGATATGCTGACCTCACCCAAAGATAAGATAAGATAAGATAACTAACTTATCTTATCTAAAAAGGTCACTCCACACTATTATAAATACACTAGAACACCCAGGTATAACTCATACTCTGATTCTACGAAAAACCTGCTTAATACCCTTTCTAACTTAAGCATTGGAGTCCCTTGCAGGTACCCCCACCCTCCGGTGACAAAGGATCAGCAGCATAACCAGTCCAACAAGTCAGACACAACAGCTCCGGCCACCACTCACCAGCCGGACACGTCATCTCCGACCAGTACAGAAGATCTCGTTCGGGATCGACCTATAGTTTCAGGTAACCCTCAGAACATTGGCACCGTTGCCGGGGAACTTGGAAGTCATCCCATCACCATGGCAGATGATACATGCGAAATTGTTACTCAGGTTGTAAAATTTGTTGTTCGTTTTCTCCCTGGCAATGGCGCCAACAAACTGGTGCACAATACCATGGTCCAAACATAACTTCACAACTTCGCACAACTAACCAGCAAGTGCACTGGGTCGTCCAAGTAATAAAACTTACGTGAGTAAGGGTCGATCCCACGGGGATTGTCGGCTTGAAGCAAGCTATGGTCACCTTGTAAATCTCAGTCAGGTGGATATCAAATGGTTTTGGAGTTTTCGAATAATAATAATAAATAAATAGAAAATAAAGATAGAAATACTTATGTAATTCATTGGTTAGAATTTCAGATAAGCGGATAGAGATGCTTTCGTTCCTCTGAATCTCTGCTTTCCCGCTGTCTTCCTCCAATCAGTCTTACTCCTTTCCATGGCTGGCTTTATGTAAGGGTATAACCGTTGTCAATGGCTACATCTCATCCTCTCTGTGAAAATGGTCCGATGCGCTGTCACTGCATGGCTAATCATCTGGAGGTTCTCGATCATACTGGAATAGGATTTACTATCCTTTTGCATCTGTCACTACGCCCAGCACTCGCAAGTTTGAAGTTTGTCATAGTCATTCAATCCCTGAATCCTACTCGGAATACCACAGACAAGGTTTAGACTTTCAAGATTCTCATGAATGCTGCCATCAATCTAGCTTATACCACGAAGATTCTGATTAAGAGATCCAATAGATAATCATCCAATCTAAGGTGGAACGGAAGTGGTTGTCAGGCACGCGTTCGTATGGGAATGATGATGATTGTCACGTTCATCACATTCATATTGAATTGCGAATGAATATCTTAGAAGCGGAATAAGTTGAGTTGAATAAAGAAATAGTAGTACTTTGCATTAATTCGTGAGGAACAGCAGAGCTCCACACCTTAATCTGTGGAGTGTAGAAACTCTACCGTTGAAAATACATAAGTGAAAGGTCCAGGCATGGCCTAATGGCCAGCCCCCAAACGTGATCAATATGATCTAAAGATGAACTAAAAATCATAAGATGATCCAAAGATCTCTCAAATACAATAGTAAAAAGTCCTATTTATACTAAACTAGTTACTAGGGTTTACAGAAGTAAGTAATTGATGCATAAATCCACTTCCGGGGCCCACTTGGTGTGTGCTTGGGCTGAGCATGAAGTTTACACGTGGAGGGGTCATTTTTGGAGTTGAACCCCAGTTTGTAACGTGTTTCTGGCGTTCAACTGTGGTTCGTGACGTGTTTCTAGCGTTTAACTCCAGACTGCAGCGTAGAACTGGCGTTCAACGCCCATTTGCGTCATCTAAACTCGACCAAAGTATGAACTATTATATATTGCTGGAAAGCCCTGGATGTCTACTTTCCAACGCAATTGAAAGCGCGCCATTTTAAGTTCTGTAGCTCCAGAAAATCCACTTTGAGTGCAGGGAGGTCAGAATCCAACAGCATCAGCAGTTCTTCTTCTACCTCTGAATTTGATTTTTGCTCAAGTCCCTCAATTTCAGCCAGAAAATACCTGAAATCATAGAAAAACACACAAAATCATAGTAAAGTCCAGAAATGTGAATTTAACATAAAAACTAATAAAAACATCCCTAAAAGTAACTAGATTCTACTAAAAACATACTAAAAACAATGCCAAAAATTACTTTATGAGTTTTGGCCGTGGCCCTAAGCACTTTGTTTTCCAGTATTACCACCGGATACATAAATGCCACAGACACATAATTGGGTGAACCTTTTCAGATTGTGACTCAGCTTGGCTAAAGTCCCCAATTAGAGGTGTCCAGGGTTCTTAAGCACACTCTTTTTTTGCTTTGGACCTTGACTTTAACCGCTCAGTCTCAAGTTTTCACTTGACACCTTCACGCCACAAGCACATGGTTAGGGACACCTTGGTTTAGCCGCTTAGGCCAGGATTTTATTCCTTTAGGCCCTCCTATCCACTGATGCTCAAAGCCTTGGGATCCTTTTTATTACCCTTGCCTTTTGGTTTTAAGGGCTATTGGCTTTTTGCTCTTGCCTTTTGGTTTTAAGAGCTTTTGGCTTTTTCTGCTTGCTTTTTCTCTTTCTTTCTATTTTTTTTTCGCTATTTTTTTTTCTTTTCTATTTTTTTCTGCAAGCTTTTGTATTCACTGATTTTTCTTGCTTCAAGAATCATTTTTATGATTTTTTAGATTATCAATTAACATGTCTCCTTGTCATCATTCTTTCAAGAGCCAACATATTTAACATTCTTAAACAACAACTTCAAAAGACATATGCACTGTTCAAGCAATCATTCAGAAAACAAAAAGTATTGTCACCACATCAATATAATTAAACTAAGTTCAAAGATAAATTCGAAACTCATGTACTTCTTGTTCTTTTGAATTAAAAACATTTTTCATTTAAGAGAGGTGATGGATTCATATTCACTAGTTTAAGGCATATACATTTAGACACTAATGATCATGTAATAAAGACACAAACATAGATAAGCATTTAACATAAGAAAATGAAAAACAGAAAGTTTAAGAACAAGGAATGAGTCCACCTTAGTGATGGTGGCATTTTCTTCTTGAGGGACCAATGATGTCCTTGAGCTCTTCTATGTCTCTTCCTTGTCTTTGTTGCTCCTCCCTCATTACTTTTTGATCTTCTCTAATTTCATGAAGGATGATGGAGTGCTCTTGATGTTCCACCCTTAATTGTCCCATGTTGGAACTTAATTCTCCTAGGGAGGTGTTGATTTGCTCCCAAAAATTATGTGGAGGAAAGTGCATCCCTTGAGGTATCTCAGGGATTTCTTGATGGTGAGCTTCCTCATTCGTTTCTTGAGCTCCATGAGTGGGCTCTCTTGTTTGCTCCATCCTTTTCTTAGTGATGGGCTTCTCTTCCTCAATGGAAATGTCTCCTTTTATGAAAGCTCCAGCTGAGTAACATAGATGGCAAATAAGATGAGGGAAAGCTAGCCTTGCCAAGGGGGAGGGCTTTTCAGCTATTTTGTAGAGTTCAAGGGAGATGACTTCATGAACTTCTACTTCCTCACCAATCATGATACTATGAATCATGATGGCCCGATCCACAGTAACTTCAGATCGGTTGCTAGTGGGGGATGATGGAGCGTTGGATGAACTCCAACCATCCTCTAGCCACAGGCTTAAGGTCCAGTCTTCTAAGTTGAACCGGTTTGCCTTTTGAGTCAATCTTCCATTGAGCTCCTTCCACACATATGTCCATGAGGACTTGGTCCAACCTTTGATCAAAGTTGACCCTTCTAGTGTAGGGGCGTACATCTCCTTGTATCATAGGCAAGTTGATCGCCAACCTCACATTTTCCGGACTAAAATCTAAGTATTTCCCTCGAACCATGGTGAGATAATTCTTTGGGTTCGGGTTCTTACTTTGATCATGGTTCTTAGTGATCCATGCATTGGCATAGAACTCTTGAACCATTAGGATGCCGACTTGTTGGATGGGGTTTGTTAGAACTTCCCAACCTCTTCTTTGGATTTCATGTCGGATCTCCGGATACTCATTTTTCTTGAGCTTGAAAGGGACCTCGGGGATCACCTTCTTCTTGGCCACAACATCATAGAAGTGGCCTTGATGAGCTTTGGAGATGAATCTTTCCATCTCCCATGACTCGGAGGTGGAAGCTTTTGTCTTCCCTTTCCCTTTTCTAGAGGATTCTCCGGTCTTAGGTGCCCTCAATGGTAATGGAAAAACAAAAAGCTTATGCTTTTACCACACCAAACTTAGAATATTGCTCGCCCTCGAGCAAGAGAAGAAAGAATAGATGAAGAAGAAGAAGAAAATATAGACGAGAGGAAGGAGAGGTGTATTCGGCCAAGAAGGGGAAAAGAGGGTTGTGTTGTTGAAAATGAGGAAGAATTGAAGGCTTTTTATAGGGAGGGGAGGGGGGTTAGTTTCGGCCATATAGGGTGGGTTTGGGTAGGAAATTGATTTTGAATTTTGAAGGTAGGTAGAGTTTATGAGGTAGGTTTATGGGGAAGAGTGGATGGATGTGAGTGGTGAAGTGGTGATAGGGAAGAGAGATTGAGGTGATTGGTGAAGAGTTTTGGGGAAGAGTGTTTATTGGGAAGAGAGGATGAACATTGAGAAGAGGGAAGAGAGTGAGTGGTGGTAGGTGGGAATCTTGTGAGGTCCACAGATGCTGAGTTGATCCTGTGGGGTCCACAGATCCTGAGGTGTCAAGGATTTGCATCCCTGCACCAATTAGGCATGTAAAATGCCTTTGCATGCAATTCTGGCGTTTAAACGCCGAATTGATGCTTGTTCTGGGCATTCAGCGCCCAGATGCAGCATATTTCTGGCGTTGAACGCCAGCCAGATGCTTGTTTCTGGCGTTCAGCGCCAGATCTTCCTCAGTGTGCATTTCTGGCGTCTGAACGCCAGGATGCTGCTTGTTTCTGGCGTTCAACACCAGATCCATGCTCTGTTCTGGCGTTGAACGCCAGCCAGATGCTCCTTACTGGCGTTTAAATGCCAGTAAGATCCTCCTCCAGGGTGTGATTTTTCTTCTGCTGTTTTTTATTTTTCTTCAATTTTTTCAGTTGTTTTTGTGACTCTACATGATCATGAACCTATGAAGACATATAACTAATAAAAAATATAATTAAATAAAAATTGGGTTGCCTCCCAACAAGCGCTTTTTTAATGTCAATAGCTTGACAGTGGGGCTCTCATGGAGCCTCACAGATGTTCAGAGCATTGTTGGGACTTTCCAACACCAAACTTAGAGTTTGGATATGGGATTTCAACACCAAACTTAGAGTTTGGTTATGGCCTCCCAACACCAAACTTAGAGTTTGACTGTGGGGGCTCTAGTTGACTCTGCAGTGGGAGAAGCTTACTGTGCCTCTTTTCCATGTTTACAGAAGGATGTCCTTGAGTTTTAAACTCAAGGGAGTCCTCATTCAATTGAAGGACTAGTTCACCTCTGTTAACATCAATCACAGCTCTTGCTGTGGCTAGGAAGGGTCTTCCAAGGATGATGGATTCATCCTCATCCTTCCCAGTATCTAGGATTATGAAATCAGCAGGGATGTAAAGGCCTTCAACCTTTACTAACACGTCCTTTACTTGTCCATAAGCCTATTTTCTAGAATTGTCTGCCATCTCTAATGAGATTCTAGCAGTTTGTACCTCAAAGATTCCCAGTTTCTCCATTACAGAGAGTGGCATGAGGTTTATTCCTGACCCAAGGTCACATAGAGCCTTCTCAAAGGTCATGGTGCCTATGGTACAAGGTATTAGGAACTTTCCAGGATCCTGTTTCTTCTGAGGCAATCTTAGTTGATCTAATGCATTTAGTTCATTGGTGAACAGTGGAGGTTCATCTCCCCAAGTCTCATTACCCAATAAATTGGCATTCAGCTTCATGATTGCACCAAGGAACTTGGCAACTTGCTCTTTAGTAACATCCTCATTCTCTTCAGAAGAAGAATACTCATCAGAGCTCATGAAGGGCGTAAGGAGGTTCAATGGAATCTCTATGGTCTCTAGATGAGCCTCAGAGTCCTTTGGTTCCTCAGAGGAAAACTCCTTGGGATTCACGTCCTCCCCTTCTTCCTTGGATTCGGCCATGATGGTTATATCAATGGCCTTGCACTCTACTTTTGGATTTTCTTCTGTATTACTTGGGAGAGTACTAGGAGGGATTTCAGTGATCCTTTTACTTAGCTGGCCCACTTGTGCCTCCAAATTTCTAATGGAGGACCTTGTTTCATTCATGAAACTCAGAGTGGCCTTAGATAGATCAGAGACTAAGTTTGCTAAATTAGAGGTATTTTGTTCAGAGTTCTCTGTTTGTTGCTGAGTGGATGATGGAAAAGGCTTGCTATTGCTAAACCTGTTTCTTCCACCATTATTAAAGCCTTGTTGAGGCTTTTGTTGATCCCTCCATGAGAGATTTGGGTGATTTCTCTATAAAGGATTATAGGTGTTTCCATATGGTTCACCCATGTAATTCACCTCTGCTATTGCAGGGTTCTCA
>NC_029788.2:56168650-56171940 GCF_000816755.2 Arachis ipaensis
GATGGTCCATTCTGAAAGCATGTCAGAAGGACACTTTTTGGTCAGTTGCTTATATCTCTCCCAAGCTTCATAGAGGGATTCACCTTCTTTCTGTCTGAAGGTTTGAACATCCACTCTAAGCTTACTCAGCTTTTGAGGAGGAAAGAACTTGGCTAAGAAAGCCTTGACCAGCTTATCCCAAGAGTTCATGCTATCCTTAGGTTGAGAGTCCAACAATATTCTAGCTCTGTCTCTTACAGCAAACGGGAAAAGCATGAGCCTGTAGACTTCAGGATCTACTCCATTAGTCTTAACAGTATCACAGATCTGCAAAAATTCAGTTAAGAACTGAAAAGGATCTTCAGATGGAAGTCCATGGAACTTGCAGTTCTGCTGCATCAGAGAAACTAATTGAGGTTTCAGCTCAAAATTGTTTGCTCCAATGGCAGGGATTGAGATGCTTCTTCCATGTAAATTGGAATTAGGTGCAGTAAAGTCACCAAGCATCCTCCTTGCATTATTATTATTATTTTCGGCTGCCATCTCCTCTTCTTGTTCGAAAATTCCTGTAAGGTTGTCTCTGGATTGTTGTATTTTAACTTCTCTTAGTTTCCTCTTCAGAGTCCTTTCAGGTTCAGGATCTGTTTCAACAAGAATGTTCTTGTCCTTGCTCCTGCTCATATGAAAAAGAAGGGAACGGAAAATAATAACAGGGATCCTATTTACCACAGTATAGAGGTTCCCTTGTTGTGAGTAGAAGAAAAGAAGAGTAGAAGAGAAAAGAAAGGAGAATCCAAACAGAAGGGTGAGGATAGGAGTAGTAATTTGAGATGAAGAGAAGTGTTAGTAAATAAATAAATAAATAGAAGAAGATGAGAGAGAGAGAAGTTTTCGAAAATAATTTTTGAAAAAGAGTTAGTGATTTTCGAAAATTAAAGGGGGAATAAAATTAGTTTCAAAATTTGAAACAATTAGTTAATTAAACGAATTTTGAAAAAGGAGGGAGATAATTTTCGAAAATTAGAGAGGGATAGTTAGTTAGGTAGTTTTGAAAGAGATAAGAAACAAACAAAAAGTCAATTAGTTAGTTGAAACAAATTTTGAAAATCAATTTTTTAAAAGATAAGAAGATAAGGAGTTAGAAAAGATATTTTAAAAAAATAAGATAGAAAGATATTTTTTGAAAAGATATGATTGAAATTAGTTTTGAAAAAGATTTGATTTTTAAAATCACAATTAATGACTTGATTCACAAGAAATCACAAGATATGATTCTAGAGCTTAAAGTTTGAATCTTTCTTAACAAGTAAGTAACAAACTTGAAATTTTTGAATCAAAACATTAATTATTGATGATATTTTCGAAAATATGATATAAAATTAAGAAAAAGATTTTTGAAAAATATTTTTAAAATTTTCGAAAATAAATAAGAAAAATGAAAAAGATATGATTTTTGAAAATGATTTTGAAAAAGATAAGATTTTCAAATTGAAAATTTGATTTGACTAATAAGAAACAACTAGATTTTAAAATTTTTTGAAAAAGTCAATTCAAATTTTCGAAATTTATGAGAGAAAAAAGGAAAGATATTTTTTTTTATTTTTGAATTTTTAATGATGAAAGAGAAAAACATGAAAATGACGCAATGCATGAAAATTTTGGATTAAAACAATGAATGCATGCAAGAATGCTATGAATGTCAAGATGAACACCAAGAACACTTTGAAGATCATGATGAACATCAAGAACACATTTTTGAAAATTTTTATATGCAAAGAAAACATGCAAGACACCAAACTTAGAAATTTTTCATGTATAGACACTATGAATGCAAGAATGCATATGAAAAATAAGAAAAGACACAAAACAAGAAAATATGAAGATCAAACAAGAAGACTGGCCAAGAACAACTTGAAGATCATGAAGAACACTATGAATGCATGAATTTTTCGAAAAATGCAAAATGAATATGCAATTGACACCAAACTTACAATTTGACTCAAGACTCAAACAAGAAACATGAAATATTTTTTATTTTTATGATTTTCTAATTTTTTTTTTTTGAAAACGGAAAATAAGGATTCCAAAATTTTTAATATGAATTCCAGGAATCTTGCATTCTTAGTCTAAAGCTTCAGTCCAGGAATTAGACATGGCTCACTAGCCAGCCAAGCTTTCAATGAAAGCTCCGGTCCAAAACACTAGACATGGCCAATGGCCAGCCAAGCTTTAAGTGACAAATCAAGCAAACAGCAGCTGATGGATTAGCAACAACTAGCTTGCTCTTGATAATGTTGGGTTGGAAGCCCCAGTCCAAAAGAATTTAGACATGGCTTTACAGCCAGCCAGGCTTCACATGCTTCATGAAACTCTAGAATTCATTCTTAAAAATTCTGAAGAACATAAAATAAATTTTTTTTTTCAAAAATTAAAGGAGAAATTTTTGAAAGATTTTTGAAAACTTTTTGAAAAGAAAATTACCTAATCTGAGCAACAAGATGAACCGTCAGTTGTCCAAACTCGAACAATCCCCGGCAACGGCGCCAAAAACTTAATACATGCGAAATTGTTACTCAGGTTGTAAAATTTGTTGTTCGTTTTCTCCCTGGCAATGGCGCCAACAAACTGGTGCAAAATACCATGGTCCAAACATAACTTCACGACTTCGCACAACTAACCAGCAAGTGCACTGGGTCGTCCAAGTAATAAAACCTTACGTGAGTAAGAGTCGATCCCACGGAGATTATCAGCTTGAAGCAAGCTATGGTCTCCTTATAAATCTCAGTCAGGCGGATATCAAATGGTTATGGAGTTTTCGAATAATAATAATAAATAAATAGAAAATAAAGATAGAAATACTTATGTAATTCAATGGTTAGAATTTCAGATAAGCGTATAGAGATGCTTTCGTTCCTCTGAATCTATGCTTTCCTGCTGTCTTCCTCCAATCAGTCTTACTCCTTTCCATGGCTGGCTTTATGTAAGGGTATAACCGTTGTCAATGGCTACATCTCATCCTCTCTGTGAAAATGGTCCGATCCGCTATCACTGCATGGCTAATCATTTGAAGGCATCACCGTTGTCAATGGCTACATCCCATCCTCTCTGTGAAAATGGTCCGATGCGCTGTCACTGCATGGCTAATCATCTGGAGGTTCTCGATCATACTGGAATAGGATTTACTATCCTTTTGCGTCTGTCACTATGCCCAGCACTCACGAGTTTGAAGTTCGTCACAGTCATTCAATCCATGAATCCTACTCGGAATACCACAGACAAGGTTTAGACTTTCCGGATTCTCATGAATGCCG
>NC_029788.2:56173186-56225420 GCF_000816755.2 Arachis ipaensis
TCCTTTTGCGTCTGTCACTACGCCCAGCACTCGCGAGTTTGAAGTTCGTCACAGTCATTCAATCCATGAATCCTACTCGGAATACCACAGACAAGGTTTAGACTTTCCGGATTCTCATGAATGCCGCCATCAATCTAGCTTATACCACGAAGATTCTGATTAAGAGATCCAAGAGATACTCATTCAATCTAAGGTGGAACGGAAGTGGTTGTCAGGCACGCGTTCGTATGGGAATGATGATGAATGTCACGTTCATCACATTCATATTGAATTGCGAATGAATATCTTAGAAGCGGAATAAGTTGAGTTGAATAAAGAAATAGTAGTACTTTGCATTAATTCGTGAGGAACAGCAGAGCTCCACACCTTAATCTATGGAGTGTAGAAACTCTACCGTTGAAAATACATAAGTGAAAGGTCCAGGCATGGCCGAATGGCCAACCCCAAATGTGATCAATATGATCTAAAGATGAACTAAAAATCATAAGATGATCCGAAGATCTCTCAAATACAATAGTAAAACGTCCTATTTATACTAAACTAGTTACTAGGGTTTACAAAAGTAAGTAATTGATGCATAAATCCACTTCCGGGGCCCACTTGGTGTGTGCTTGGGCTGAGCTTGAAGCTTACACGTGGAGGGGTCATTCTTGGAGTTGAACGCCAGTTTGGAACGTGTTTCTGGCGTCCAACTCTGGTTCGTGACGTGTTTCTGGCGTTTAACTCCAGACTGCAGCGTAGAATTGGCGTTCAACGCCCTTTTGCGTCATCTAAACTCGGCCAAAGTATGGACTATTATATATTGCTGGAAAGCCCTGGATGTCTACTTTCCAACGCAATTAGAAGCGCGCCATTTTGAGTTCTGTAGCCCCAAATAATTCACTTTGAGTGTAGGGAGGTCAGAATCCAATAGCATCAGTAGTCCTTCTTCTACCTCTGAATCTGATTTTTGCTCAGTCCCTCAATTTCAGCCAGAAAATACCTGAAATCATAGAAAAACACAGAAACTCATAGTAAAGTTCAGAAATGTGAATTTAACATAAAAACTAATAAAAACATCCCTAAAAGTAACTAGATTCTACTAAAAACATACTAAAAACAATGCCAAAAAGCGTATAAATTATCCGCTCATCAGCAGACGACCATGACAATGACCACGATTTAGATCTACAGGATAGAACACCGCACAAAAACGTGGGTAATACATTGAAAGATACCCCAGAATCTAACGGGGATAAAAACTCATCAAATCCAGGAGTGATAGAAGCACTTCAAGATCGTTTAAAGCAACTTGAAAAAGAAACCCAGCACCAATGAGAAGTTGGGAAGGATCTACAAAGAGAGGTAATGCGACATCGAGAATTAGAAGATAAACTTCTAAAACTCAAAGCCGATCTCAAAGCCAAGGCTACTCGGTCCACCCCTGAGGATAACTCTCGCAAAGATCAAGATCCATTCACTAGGGAAATCATGAAGACCAAAATTCTCAAGAACTTCAAACTTCCGGATATGACTTTATACGATGGCACTACAGATCCCAACCATCACCTCAGCAATTTCAGAAGTAGAATGTACCTCACCGACGCCTCAGATGCAGTTCGCTGCAATGCTTTTCCAACGACTCTCACAAAGACAGCAATTAGATGGTTCGACAACCTACCTCCGAAGTCCATCTCAAGCTTTGATGACTTAGCCAAAAAGTTCCTGGCCAGATTCTCCATCCAAAAAGATAAGGCTAAGCACGCCCCCAGCCTATTAGGAATCAAGCAAGGAGATCGGGAAAGCCTTCCCAACTACATGGAAAGATTCATCAAAACATGCCTAGACATACAAAGCCTACCAATAGAGGCTGCCATCATGGGCCTCATCAATGGCCTAAGAGAGGGACTTTTTAGCCAATCTATATCAAAGAAGTACCCCACATCTCTGGACAAAGTGCAGGAACGAGCGAAAAAATACATCAACAAAGAAGAAAATTCTCGACTAGGAGAAACCTCAAAATCTGGGTTCGCCTACCGAGACAAAGATAAAGAGTCCAAAAAGAAGGAAGATTGACAAAGGGAAAAAATTAAAAAATATCATAATTACACCCCTCTTAGGGTGTCCCTGGTGGATGTTTACAAAGAAGTCTGCCACATAGAAAAAATACCCCCAACTCGACCACTCAAAGGCAAAAGAGGAGGAGGAAACCGGAATGAATATTGTGAATTCCATCGAGTCCGTGGACACTCCACCAACGAATGCTTTGACTTAAAAAATGTTATAGAAAAATTAGAAAAAGGAGAAGAGACGAGGAGGTTGGACGAACTGAGCGATCACCTTGAACACCAGAAAGACATGTCCATATGATACACGGAGGGTTCGCAGGAGGAGGAATCTCCAAGTCATCTTGCAAAAGATATCTCAAAGAAGTATATCATGTCGAAGGAAAGGAGGAAACACCTGACATCCCCGCAATTACGTTTACCAAGGAAGATGCATCCGGCGTCATCTCAGGACACGACGATCCCATGGTCATCACCATTATACTGGTGAATGCAAATCTCCATCACACACTGATAGACAAGGGAGCTCCGCTGACATCTTATTCAAAACTGCCTTCGACAAGCTCGGCCTAGAAGATAAAGAACTCAAAGCATATCCAAATAGCCTGTTCAGACTGAGGGACACTTCAGTACAACCACTGGGATACGTCCCGCTACACACAACCTTCAGAAAAGGAAACCAATCCAGAACACTCAAAATAGACTACATCGTGGTCGACGTGAGTTCAGCCTACAACGCCCTAATAGGTCGGACAACATTAAATCAACTCGGCGCAATAGTTTCAACTTCACATCTATGTATGAAATTCCTAACTGCAGAAGGGATAGCTACGATAAAAGCAGATTAGAAGATGGCGCGCTGCTGTTATAAAACGGAAGAAGAATTCTACACAATCGAACTTGGTGGAGTTCAGAGGCGAGAAGAACTCCGTCCACAACCTGAAGGCGAAGTAGAGAAGGTCCAGATCGGAGACATCCCAGACAAAACAACAAATATTGGCACGACTCTAAAAGGAGACATAAAAGAATCACTCGTACAGTTCTTACGAGACAACGTCGACCTCTTTGTATGGAAGGCTGCAGACATACCAGGCATAGACCCTGAGTTAATGTGTCATAAGCTAGCAGTCTACCCTGGATCTCGGCCAGTACAACAGAGGCGTAGAAAGCTCGGACCCAAAAGATCCCAAGCTGTGGATGAGCAGGTACAAGCTCTACTGGAGGCAGGATTCATAAGAGATGTCAAGTACCCACTATGGTTAGCTAATGTCGTCGTGGTGAAAAAATCAAAAGGGAAGTGGTGAATGTGCACCGACTATACAAATCTCAACAAAGCCTGCCCAAAAGACCCTTATCCACTCCCAAGTATCAACGCTCTGGTAGATGCCTCTTCGGATATAAATACCTCTCGTTTATGGATGCATATTCCGGATACAATCAAATCCCCATGTATCCACCCGATCAAGAAAAAACCTCGTTTTTAACACCAAAAGTGAATTACTGCTACATTATGATGCCTTTTGGTCTCAAGAACGCGGGAGCTACTTACCAAAGGCTAATGGATAAAGTCTTTTCAGACCATATCGAAAAAGTCATGGAAGTCTACGTGGACGACATGTTAATAAAGACACAAAGTGAAGAGACATTATTGTCCGACCTGGTCCAGGTGTTCGACACTATAAGAAAGCATGGCATGCGACTCAATCCTGTAAAATGCACCTTTGCAGTTGAAGCGGGCAAGTTCTTAGGTTTTATGCTCACACAAAGAGGAATTGAGGCAAATCCGGAAAAATGCCAGGCCATACTCAACATGAAGAGTCCAACTTGTGTCAAAGAGGTACAACTCAACGGGAGACTGGCAGCCTTATCCAGATTCCTAGCGGGATCAGCGATAAGATCTCTTCCCTTCTATACTACTCTAAGGAAAGGAAAGAAATTCGAATGTTCAACAGAGTGCGAACAAGCCTTTCAAGATTTCAAAAGATTTCTAGGATGGCCACCTATCCTATCTCGGCCACGAGAAGGAGAACCACTCATATTATACCTCGCGGTAGGGAGTCGGGCAGTAGCCTCAGCACTAGTTCGAGAAGAGGACAGTGGGCAACAACCCGTATACTTCATCAGTAAAGCATTACAAGGATCCGAGCTGAACTACCAAAAAATAGAAAAGTTTGCCTATGCTCTCATACTAACATCTCGACGACTTCGCCCGTACTTCCAAGCTCACACCATTATGGCTCGGACCAACCAGCCCATAAAAGGGATATTGCAGAAAACAGATCTAGCAGGCAAAATTTTATAATGGGCAGTCGAGTTATCCAAGTTCGACCTCCAATATGAAGCTCGGGCAGCCATCAAATCACAGTACTTAGCCGACTTCATTGCAGAATTTACAGACACCCCGAAAACCCCCATAGAATGGAATCTCTACGTGGACGGTTCCTCGAATAAGACTGGAAGCGACGCAGGTGTGATAATTGAAAGTAATGAAGGAACCCAAATCGAACTCTCTCTCAAATTCGGGTTCCCTGCCTCAAACAACCAGGCAGAATATGAGGCACTACTAGCTGGTTTAAAGCTGGCTAAAGAGGTCGGAACTCAAAGACTCATTATCTTCAGCGATTCATAGGTGATCACTTCACAAATAAAAAGGGAGCTACCAAGCCAAGGACCCCAATATGAAAAAATACCTGGGTAAAACCAGGGAACAGCTCGAACAATTTCGGGAATATAAGATCCACCACATACCCCGCGAGCAGAATGCCCGAGCTGACGCACTCTCAAAACTAGCCAGCACCAAACCAAGAGGCAACAATAGAAGCCTCATCCAGGAAATACTACAGAACCTGTCAATCTCAAAAGAGGAAAAAGTGCTAGCCATAACAGGTCTACATCAAGGATGGATGACTCCTATAATTAACTACCTTAAAACAGAAACACTTCCTACAGATGAGAAGGAGGCAAAAAGGTTAAAACGGGAGGCACAATACTACACTATCATAAACAATACTCTATACAAAAGAGGAATTTCAATACCATTGTTAAAATGTGTACCGACTTCCAACACGAAGGAAGTTCTAGAAGAAATACATAGTGACATCTGTGGCAATCATCTCGGAGCACAAGTGCTCACCAAAAAAGTACTCCGGGCAGGATTTTATTGGCCAACTCTACAAAAGGAGGCCACAGAGTTCGTAAAGAGATGTCCATCATGTAAAAAACATGCCAACTTTCTCATCGCCCCACCAGAAGAGCTCATCAGCGTAACCTCACCTTGGCCATTTGCAAAATGGGGACTCGACCTTCTCGGACCTTTTCCTCAGGGATCGGGACAAGTTAAATTCCTCATAGTAAGGGTAGACTATTTCACAAAGTGGATCGAGGCAGAACCCCTAGCTAACGCCACAGCTCAAAGAAGTCGAAAATTCCTATATAGGAACATTGTCACAAGGTTCGGGGTTCAATACTCCATCACCACAGACAATGACACACAATTCACAGATGCAGGCTTCAGAAAATTAGTAGCCGACTTGAACATAAAGTACCAGTTCACTTCCGTCGAACATCCCCAAGCCAATGGACAAGCCGAAGCTACAAACAAAGTCATATTAGCTGGGCTAAAACAGAGATTACAAGACGCAAAGTGAGCTTGGGCCGAAGAGCTCCCACAAGTCCTATGGGCATATCGAACAACGCCACATTCCGCCACATTCCACCACAAAAGAATCACCCTTCCGATTAGCATACGGGATGGAGGCAATGATCCCAGTGGAGATCGAGGAAGGGTCGCCTAGAGTGGTCCATTACAATAAGGAAGCCAACTCCCAACTTCAAAGGGAAGAGCTCGACCTACTTCTTGAAATCCAGGAAAGAGCTCGGTTAAAGAAAGAAGCACTAAAACGTCGAATGGCTTCTAGATATAATCAAAAGCTAGTGCCAAGAGGTTTCGCTGAAGATGATCTCATCCTAATCCGAAATGATATTGGAACAACTCGACCTGGAGAAGGAAAGCTGGCAGCAAATTGGAAAGGACCCTACTGAGTCATAGAAGTACTTGGGAAGGGCTACTACAGACAATCCGAACTCGATGGGTGAGACCTTCCTAGGTCGTGGCATGCCTGCAACCTAAGAAGGTACTATAGCTAGAAACGGTAAAAGTTCTCAGCATAAGATGCACTCTTTTTCCTGAAAAGGTTTTTTAATGAGGCACCAAGTTGAGATCCAGAAATTATCCGACTCAAAAGGATAAAACCTCCGTATGTATGTATTTTCATTTTCTTTTAAATAAAATATATTTGACGTTCTAAAAGTTTTCAAGACGCATTAATCTGAAACATTCATCGTCCGATTATAAAGCAACAGATTGGCAGAAAGTGAAAAATAAATTCACTGCACGATCACGATAAAGACCAACAGAGATGAAAACCAAATTCATCTAAAGGTCGACTAAGCGAGGATTGAACTTACCTTCTACAAATTGGCAAAGATGAAAACAGAATAATGCAAGAAGTTATCGAAAGTGATCCGGAGAAAAGACCTGACGAGGTCTTAATGGATTGCTAAATAATAACTTAAAGACTGACCGACGTTAAGAAGTCGGACCAAGTCAAACCAAGTTATAAGTAAACCCTGGAAAGAGGTCTGGCCAACCCTATAAAAGAGGATTACTTTAGCCCAAAACATAAAAGTTATAAAAGTAATCCCTGAAAGAGACCTGAACAAAGTCCAAGAAAGAAAATTACAAAAATAACTTAGAAGGGCCCGACATGACGAAGTCGGCCAAAACATAAAAGTTATAAAAGTAATCCCTGAAAGAAACCTGAACAAGGTCCAAGAAAGAGGATTACAAAAATAACTTAGAAGAACTCGACGCGAAGAAATCGTTCCAAAACATAAAGCTAACAAAATAATCCCTGAAAGAGACCTAAAAAGGGGTCCAAAAAAGAGGATTATCAAACAATAGCTCGGATGAAACCAACATAACGAAATCGGCGACCTTAGTGTTATACAACAAAAAGTTCCAGCACTACCAAAAACCTAAAAAAGGCACCAAGATAAGATAAAGAACGACATGATATTAAAGGCGTGGAGATATAATAAAAACAAGTTCAAAGAGGCTACCCGAATCAGCCCCAAGAACTTGGAAGCTATTTGTTGTTTTTCAAAATAAGGTTGCTAAAAAAGCAACTAAAAAGTGTCAACAGTCAGCAAAACAACAATTACAAAATAAAGAGTTTAATAGCCCACAAGCCGGGCAATATACACAAACAAAGAGAAAATTCAGCTAAGATCCGAAGCCTTCTCGGCAGCATCAGCGCGGGGTGAAGGAGGGCGAGCCTGGAGAGGCACTGCATCCACTGTGCCATCATCCCTATTCAAAATTTGGCAATCAGGATCTAATTATGGATGAATGACCCCAGCTGGAGGAACTGTAGAAGTCGACACTTTGGTAGCAGGAGCAGAGGAAGGTTCGACATCATCATCATCTGGGTCGTCAGGGATAATTTTACCATCCCTCACAACGTTGTCCAGGCTGAAGAGAGTAAGGTCGACCTCAGGAGCAAGAACTCGAACCTGCTCCTTCAAGTTCTCATAAGCAGCATTTACGCTGCCAACAAGGTGACCTTGGAGCTCGGAGTAATCAACTCGGGCAGACTCCAACTCCTCCCTCAGACGCATTACCTCCCGATAGGATGTGACATAGCTGTCTTTATGCCTCAATTCCGTGTCCTCGGCCAACCTCACAGAAGCCACCAAGGCAAGAGATCTAGCCTTCTTGCTCTTCAGCTCCTTCTCCAATTTAGTCACTTTCACTTCAAGCTCCTCCTTCAAGCCCTTCATCCGATCGAACTCCTGTTTAGCCTCCTCCATGAAGGCTTTGGTAGCATGAAGGGGAAGATTTTGGGTAGTTCGATACAGGGCAGCTCCCATATGTGCCATCTTAATGCTACTCCGAGTTATAAAATCTAAATAGCGAAGGAGTGATACATCATCCATAGGGAGGGCACCATAAGGACCGATCTACTGATCGACAAACTCCACCGCATCAAAGTTAGGAGCATCAAGGTTGAAAGGCTCAATTGTTTTCTATTTTTTGTTGGCAGGAGCACCAGAGGTAGTGACAGAAGTCTGTGGAGGGTCATCCAGACGGATCCGAGGAGTAGGGATCACTTTCCTCGGCCCAGGTGAACTTGGCACGGGCGGCTTCACCAGAACTTGAGAAGATCCCTCTCCTGCCACCTTGGCCGACATGTTTTTAGCAGCATCAGCCTTCCTTGCCTTCTTGAAAGCATTTATGGACTCATTATTTTTAGACATCTCTGAAAAACAGAACCAACCACAGTAATGGGTTACAATCACAAAAGAGGAAGCAAAGCTAAAAACAAGGATAAAAATAAGTCAGACAGTACCCAACACAGTTCGGACCAGGGACGGGTCCCCCAAAAACTTTTTGGTATCAAGGTGGGGAAGTTCCCCCCATATATCTTCAAGAACAATTACAAAAGCCCGCTCAACCTCATCAAGCATCTCCCGAGTATAACGAGACACTGTCACACTCTGTTGCCATTCTAGAGGAAAAGCAGGCTCATCATTCTCATCAAGGAAAAAGGGGCGGGCCCCCTCAACGGCTCGAACTTTAAAGAAATAGTTCTTAAAATCCTTAAAGGACTCATCATACATGACAAAAACTTTATGTCCCTGGGCAGATCTAAAAGAAACCCAAGAAGCTTTCTTTTTGTAAGAAGCCCCGGGCTTGGCCGAAACAAAAAGATAGAGGAAAAGAGCCTGAGAAGGTGCGACACCCAACTCTTGACAAAGCAGCTGAAAGATCTTGACAAAATCCCAGGAATTCGGATGAAGCTGGGACGGGGCAACGTTACACGACCACAACAGGTCGGTCTCAAAAGCAGTAAAAGGAAAGGTAATGTCCAACTGGCTGAAGAAATATTCATAGCCATAAAAGAAGGGACGCTCCCCCTCGACCCAGGTTGGAAAATAAACCCTCTCATCAGAATCAGGCGCTACAAGCTCATAATCCCTCTCTTGGGAACCGCTACCACAAACCCTATGATGTTTTCTCAGCTCTACACAAAACTCAGCATCTACCACAGAAACACACATTAAGACAAGGGAGTCCAACCAATCGGACATCCCCTCAGGAACTTTAGAAGACATCTCTACAATATTTTTGCGAGAAGACATGGCCAACTAGTCCTACAACCAAAGAAAAGACGAATTACTACGATTACTCAAGATCAGACAGATAACTCGGGCAGCAAAAATAAAACAGCAGATTACAGACTCAGCACAAACAACAAAAGGAAAGCTCCAAGACCCACTCAGAAGGCCCAGGGGCATCCTTTGGAGGCAGTCAGGGAACAAGGATTCAGGAAAACCTACAAAACTAAAGCTCGCAGAGAAAAACCCTTTCTCGAAAAAGCAGCATCCCAGAAAGCTACAAATCAAACAAAACCGAAATAGCTACCTTCCAAGTTCGCAGTCTCAGCTTATCAAAAAAGAAAAATAACAAAGCATATCAAGAAGAAGTCATTAAAGAAGCCACCTTTTTCAGAGAAAATGAAATCCCCCAGAATAAGCAAAACAACACGAAGAAATAACTATTATCTTTTCACGGAGTTCATCAGCAAAAGCTATCAGCATGACAAAAGGAACAATCTTTTCAAGAAAATAAGTAAACAAGCCACTAGAAAAAATTGTTACTTTCTACAAAGGATCATCAATAAAATCATCAACAGAGCAAAAGTCATCAAAAGGAGCAACCTTCTGGGCAAAGTAAAACAGGTTCATAAAAAAAAACCCAGAAAAACATGCAGCACAGTGACAAGCAAGCACGACAATGTAAAAAGATTCAAGCTTTCCGAACATGCATTCAAAACCAAAACTTTACCAAAGAACCGAAGGAAAAAACAACAAAAGAAGCACAAAGAAAGAAAAACCAACCTGAACGAAGGAAGAAGCTTCGAAGGAGAGTGAAGATGGAAAGACAGAATCGCCCAGAAAATCGCCGAATGACGCCGCAACGGCAAAAAGGCAAAATGTAAGCGAAAACAGAAAGCGAGAGAGTGAAGGGAGAAGTTACAAAGAAAAATGAAGAAGAGAAACCGTTTCTAATCGTAAGATTCAAAATAAAAAGCCAAGGGAAACGGGGCAATTAGAACCAACTAATGAAGGTATTAAACCCTCGCACATTCCCAAAAACTGAGTGCTGATATAAAAGCGCTCGCTTTCAGAGGAAAACGTTCCACATTCAAAAAATTTCTACAAGGAAAGAAATCGACAAAATGCTCGAACTCGGCTTCGCTAGAGAAGGATCGAAGTCAAGGACTCGACCTCAAAAAAGAAGACCGAGCTCAAGCAGGGGCACTGTTCACACCCTGGGTCGAGCTATCCGATCCGGGATGTTCAGTAATAAAGCGACCGACCTCCTCAGGTCCGACTATCTGACCTCTTTTTAAAGAGCTCGGCCAAACCGACAGGAAAGCCCAGTAAAAGGCTCAAATAGAGGAACACGACCCAAATCCAAAGGCAGTCCAAGCCTATAGAGATAAAGGCGGTTCCCTTGAAGATAAGCTGACCTCACCCAAAGATAAGATAAGATAAGATAAGATAACTAACTTATCTTATCTAAAAAGGTCACTCCACACTATTATAAATACACTGGAGCACCCAGGTATAACTCATACTCTGATTCTACTAAAAACCTACTTAATACCCTTGCTAACTTAAGCATCGGAGTCCCTTGCAGGTACCCCCACCCTCCGGTGACAAAGGATCAGCAGCATAGCTAGTCCAACAAGTCGGACACAACAGCTCCGGCCGCCACTCACCAGCCGAACACGTCATCTCCGACCAGTACAGAAGATCTCGTTCGAGATCGACCTATAGTTTTAGGTAACCCTCGGAACAACGATGATTAAGGAAGGTGAAGGTCTAGATCAAGCACTTTTTCTTTTTTGTTTCTCTACTTTTTGACTAACACACTAACTGTTTGAATTTTTGCTTAAGCTAACTAAAACCTCACTCTAGCAATAGAGTGAAGTTTTCCCTGGTTTTTCTGGTTTTGTGTGATTTTTTTGTTTGGTTTGTATGTCAAGGACAAGGGGAGCTAGACCCACTGATAAACCACTATTTCATGGTTTATCTTGTGCTCAATTGAGTGGTTTTTATTAACTCTTTACCCACTTATTCATACTATTTGCATGGTTTTACGTTTGCCTTCCTAATTATGTGCTTTGATTGAAAACATGCTTCTTTGGCCTTAAGTTCCCTATGTTTAATCCTCTCTTATTACCATTGGATGCCTTGATATGTGTGTTAAGTAATTTCAGAGATTACAGGGCAGGAATGGCTCAGAGGATGGAAAGGAAGCATGCAAAAGTGGAAGGAATATAAGAAGTTGGAGAAATTGCTAAGCTGTCCAGCCTGACCTCTACACACTAAAACGGCTATAACTTTAGCTACAGAGCTCCAAATGACGCGGTTCCAGTTTCGTTGGAAAGCTAACGTCCGGAACTTCGATTTGATATATAATATGCTATAGCTTCCCTGACGCTAGGTGACGCGAACGCGTGCTCTATGCGGACGCGTCGCAGTTCCGAAAATCAGCGTGGCAGACCCTTATCAATTGGCATTAACCCACCCATACTTCATTTATTTTCTTATGTTTACTTCTGAGTTACTTTTCTTCCCTTTTTCTTTCAGGATGGCCACCCGGAAGGGAACCAGAAGACGTTTACTTGGGGAGACAGACAAGTCCATCTGCACAATCTTTGAAGAAAAGCGTCAGTTTGAACAACCCGTCCACTTGTACATCTTAGCATGCACCGAGGACGGTGCAGTCTTTAAGTGTGGGAAGGTCGATACCGATCTCCATGGGTTAGTTATTTTCTTCTCAACACCAATATTTTATTTAGTACATTTTTACATTTGCATGTTTCACTGCATGATTGTTTGATTTTATGCATTTAGCTATTGCTTGGTTGAGAAATAATAAGTTTCTTTTTAAGATCCTATTTTTGAAAAATTTCACTAATTTAAATCAAAACTTTTGTGTTATATTTGTTTGAAGTTGTAATTGGAATATGGTTTTTGAGTTAAAAAGAACACACAACCTATGAGATTTTGAGCTTATTTATATGGTTACATTATTTAACCATAAATTTTTATTCTTGTATGTTTTCTTCACTATGATTGCAATCTTTGCTTTGTTCTATTCTATATGTCCAATATTTAGTGTATTTACATGCTTGCATATGATTGAGGCCATTATTTGACTTTTGCTCACTTATCCCAAATAAGCCTACCGTTTCAAATTATCTTTGTTAGCCACTTTGAGCTTTTTAATCTCCATTTGTTCTATATTTTACCACATCACTAGCCTTAAGCAGAAAAACAACTAAATATCCCAATTGAATCTTTGGTTAGCTTAAGACAGAGATTGTGTAACAATTAAGTGTGGGAAAACTGTGGGAACATGGGTTAATAAGAGAATGTGTTCTATTTTTATTTTGATAAAATATTGGGAATTTGGGTACCTACTCATGTGAGACCAGAAAAATTAAAAATTCATGTGTATTGATAAGTCATGTTTGCTTTTATATTTTCAAAAAAAAATCCAATAAAGAAAAAAATCCAAAAAAAAAAATTCAATAAATAAGTAAATAAATAAGGGGACAAAATTACCCCAATGCTAAGTTAAGTTTAAGATCAATGCACATGTGATAAAAAATTAATTAAAGAAAGTTTGGTACATGAGTACGGGAATGATACAAAGTGGGAATTTTGGGTAGCTAAACATGAATTTAAAAATATATAGAGTGTGTATATAGGTGAGAGCTTAGTTTAGTCAATGATTCAATTTATAGCTCACTTAGCCATATAGATGCCCTCACCCTTACCTTAGCCCCATTACAACCTTGAAAAGACCTCATGATGATTGCATTGGTACATTAATTTTTTGTTAATTGGTTCGATGAAGAACAAAGTTTAGAAAGCATGACTAGAGAAGAGTAGAGTGATTAACCCTAGACACTTGAGAGTTAGAGTGATATACACTACCAGTAAGGGTTCAGTGCTTAATTCTATGTTCCTTGCTTTCATGAGCTATTTTCTTACAAGTTTATTTGCTTTTTATTGTAAGATTTGAATTAGTAAAATCTGATTTATGTTTGTCTTGAGAGCTTAATTACTTTTAACCAAGTAGGTAGAAACATTCTGCATGTAGTTGCATTCATACAGATAGGTTGCATTTCATACATTCTACCATTCCTCTTCATCTTTATAGCTTCTCTTGAGCTTAGCATGAGGACATGCTAGTGTTTAAGTGTGGGGAGGTTGATAAATCACTATTTCATGGTTTATCTTGTGCTTAATTGAGTGGTTTTTATTAACTCTTTACCCACTTATTCATACTATTTGCATGGTTTTACATTTGCCTTCCTAATTATGTGCTTTGATTGAAAACATGCTTCTTTGGCCTTAAGTTCCCTATGTTTAATCCTCTCTTATTACCATTAGATGCCTTGATATGTGTGTTAAGTGATTTCAGAGATTACAGGGCAGAAATGGCTCAGAGGATGGAAAGGAAGCATGCAAAAGTGGAAGGAATACAAGAAGTTGGAGAAATTGCTAAGCTGTCCAGCCTGACCTCTTTGCATTAAAACGGCTATAACTTTAGCTACAGAGGTCCAAATGATGCGGTTTCAGTTGCGTTAGAAAGCTAACGTTCGGGGCTTCGATTTGATATATAATATGCCATAGTTTCCCTGATGCTAGATGACGCGAATGCGTGCTCCACGCGGACGCGTCGCAGTTCCGAAAATCAGCGTGGCAGATTTCTTCTCCAGCGATTTCTGGGCTGTTTTTGACCCAGTTTTCGACCCAGAAAATACAGATTAGAGGCTATAAAATGGGAGAATCCATTCATTCATAATCAGAAGCTCATAATTCACAATTTTTAGTTTTAGATGTAGTTTTTAGAGAGAGAGGTTCTATCCTCTCTCTTAGGATTTAGTTTTAGGATTTAGGATTATTTCTTCTTCATCACAGGTTCAATGTTCCTTTAATTTGTTTTTCTACTTTTATTTTATTACTTTAATTGATATTTATCTTTTCAATTTAGCTTATGCTACAGTCATGTTATGATTTTCTTAATTAATATTATTTGAGGTATTTCAGATTTAAGATTGCTTTGCTTTATTTACATTGATGCTTTTAATTTAATTTAGATATTTTCTCCCTTTTGCCTTGGGTTAAGTAATTGGTAACGCTTGAGTTGTCAAATAAAGCAGTGGTTGAAATTGGGAGTTGCTCCAATAACTCTAGTCTTTCCATAGGAATTGACTAGGAACTGAGGATTAAGCTAATTAATCCACTTGATTTACCTTCGTAGCTAGAGGTTAACAAAGTGGGATTAAAATCCAATTATCATCACAATTGATAAGGATAGGATTTCCAGTTCTTGTACCTTGCCAAGAGTTTATATTATTACTATTTTATTTTTCTTATCATTTAACATACTTCTTTCTTACTTTCAAAACCCCCCAATTTACAAGACTCATAACCAATAATAAGAACACCTCCTTGCAATTCCTTGAGAAGACGACCCGAGGTTTAAATACTCAGTTATCAATTTTAAAGGGGTTTGTTACTTGTGACAACTAAAACGTTTGTAAGAAAGGACTTTTGCTGGTTTAGAATCTATACTTGCAACGGGAATTTATTATGAATTCTAGACCACGCAAAAGTTCTCTCTTCACCCACCTCTTGTGAACAAGACGAAAGAATCCTCAGGAGATTAAGAAGAGAGGCAAGAGGGAAAAGTGTTATTAGAGAGGAAGAATCAGAGGAAGAGTTCCAGGAAATGGAGGAACACTCAACAAATCCACCAAATCCACCAGCAGGAGCAGCCAACAACAACAACAATCCACCACAAATGAGAGTTTTGGCCTCATATACATTTGCAAATCCTAGACATTGTGGGAGTAGCATTCTTACCCCAAATGTTAATGCAAATAATTTTGAATTGAAGCCACAACTCATCACCTTGGTTCAAAATAACTGCTCCTAGGGAGGAGGACCACTTGAAGATCCGAACCAACACTTGTCTACTTTCTTGAGGATTTGTGATACTGTCAAAACCAATGGTGTGCATCCTAACAGTTACAAGCTGCTGTTATTTCCATTTTCCCTCAGAGACAAAGCTACTCAATGGTTGGAGTCATTCCCAAGAGATAGCATCAACAATTGGGAAGATCTAGTGAGCAAATTCCTTGCCAAATTTTACCCACCGCAGAGGATTATTAGATTGAAGACTGAAGTACAAATATTCACACAGATGGATACTGAACCCATCTATGAGGCATGAGAGAGATACAAGGCTCTAATTAGGAAGTGCCCTCTT
Source organism: Arachis ipaensis (assembly GCF_000816755.2). Lineage (NCBI taxonomy): Eukaryota > Viridiplantae > Streptophyta > Magnoliopsida > Fabales > Fabaceae > Arachis > Arachis ipaensis. Next base: position 56,188,655 of record NC_029788.2, read on the forward strand.
GAAATGTTCAATGAATGGGACATATTGCAGAATTTTTATGAAGGCTTGACATTGAAATCTCAGGAAGCACTGGATCACTCAGCTGGAGGCTTTTTGCAACTCATGAAAACTGCAGAGGAGGCCCAAAATCTCATTGATATGGTGGCTAACAACCAATATTTCTTTGCTTACCAAAGGCAACGCCAACCATCACAAAGGAAAGGAGTAATAGAATTGGAAGGAGTGGACTCAATCCTAGCTCAAAACAAAATGATGCAGCAGCAAATTCAGCAACAATTTGAGCAAATGGCCAAAAGGATTGATAACCTCCAAGTTGCAGTAGTAAGCACAAGCCAACCATCATCCACATGGGGGACAAACGAAGAAACTCAAGAGGATCAACAGCAGGAACAAGTCTAGTATATGCACAACCAAAATTTTGGGCCAAATGAGGTTTATGGTGACACTTACAACCCGTCCTGGAAGAACCACCCTAACCTCAGATGGGAGACAATCACACTCAGACTCAACAGCCATGGCAAAGGAATTCAACCCAAAACAGTTGGAAAAACACAAGCCACAACAACCAGCAGAATAATAACCAAAACACATACAGAAAACCACAAAACACTTACCCCAACTCTAACCATCATCCATCCAATAACCAAGCCACCAATCAAAACACTTACCATCAACCCTCAACACTTCACAGCCAACCAATCTCACAAGACTCTCAGAGGATCACCAACTTGGAGCTCTTAATGGAGAAAATGATGAAGCACCAAGAGATGACAACAAAGAACTAAGAAGCTTCCATGAAAAATATGGAAAGATAGATTGGACAGCTTTCCAAGCAAATTGCTAGTGAGAGACCGTCAAGCTCATTTCCAAGCGACACCATTCCTAATCCAAAAGAAGAGTGCAAAGCTATATAGCTAAGAAGTGGAAAGGTCTTGATGAAAGATGAAGGAGCAACCAAGAACCCAAAGGAAAATGACAAGAAGCAAGCTGAGAAAGAGGAAGCCAGCTGATGAGCGGATAATTTATACACTTTTTGGCATTGTTTTTACATAGTTTTTAGTATGATTTAGTTAGTTTTTAATATATTTTTATTAGTTTTTAATTAAAAATCACAGTTTTGGACTTTACTATGAGTTTGTGTGTTTTTCTGTGATTTCAGGTATTTTCTGGCTGAAATTGAGGGACCTGAGCAAAAATCTGATTCAGAGGCTAAAAAAGGACTGCAGATGCTATTGGATTCTGACCTCCCTGCACTCAAAGTGGCTTTTCTGGAGCTACAGAAACCCAAATGGCACGCTCTCAATTGAGTTAGAAAGTAGACATCCCGGGCTTTCCAGCAATATATAATAGTCCAAACTTTGCCCAAGTTTAGATGACGCAAACTGGCATTTAACGCCATCTTTCTGCCCTATTCTAGCGTTAATCGCCAGAAACAAGTTACATAGCAGAGTTAAACACCAGAAACAAGTTACAAACTGGCGTTCAACTCCAAGGAAGACCTCTACACGTTAAAGCTTCAATGCTCAGCCAAAGCACACAGTAAGTGGGCCCGAAAGTGGATTTCTACATCATTTACTCATTTCTGTAAACCCTAGTAACTAGTTTAGTATAAATAGGACTTTTTACTATTGTATTTATATATTTTGATCATGTTTTGATGATTGAACCCTCTTTGGAAGGCTAGCCATTCGGCCATGCCTGGGCCATTATCACTTATGTATTTTCAACGGTAGAGTTTCTACACACCATAGATTAAGGTGTGGAGCTCTGTTGTTCCTCATGAATTAACGCAAAGTACTATTGTTTTTCTATTTAACTCAAGCCTATTTCTTCTCTAAGATATTCATTCGCACACAAGAATATGATGAATGTGATGATTATGTGACGCTCATCACCATTCTCACTTATGAACACGTGCCTGACAAACACTTCCGTTCTACATGAAAACAAGCTTGAATGCATATCTCTTAGCCTCCTGATTTACAATCAGAGTCATTGTGGTATAGGCTAGAATTATTGGTGGCCATTCTTGAGATCCGAAAAGTCTAAACCTTGTCTGTGGTATTCTGAGTAGGATTTGGGAAGGGATGGCTATGGCGAGCTTCAAACTCGCGAGTGCTGGGCGTAGTGACAGACGCAAAAGGATTACTGGATCCTATTCTAGCATGATCGAGAACCGACAGATGATTAACCGTGCGGTGACAGCGCATTGGACCATTTTCACTGAGAGGACGGGAAGTAGCCCTTGAAAACGGTGATGCCCAACATACAGCTTGCCATAGAAAGGAGTATGAAGGATTGGATGAAGGAAGTAGGAAAGCAGGGATTCAGAAGGAACAAAGCATCTCCATACGCTTATCTGAAATTCTCACCAATGAATTACATAAGTATCTCTATCCTTATTTTACGTTTTATTTATCTTTTAATTATTAAAACTCTATAACCATTTGAATCCGCCTGACTGAGATTTACAAGGTAACCATAGCTTGCTTTAAGCCGACAATCTTCGTGGGATCGGTCCTTACTCACGTAAGGTTTATTACTTGGATGACCTAGTGCACTTGCTGGTTAGTTGTATCGGAATTGTGAAAAAGAACTAAGATTATGAACGTTCGTATTAAGTTTTTAGCGCCGTTACCAAGGAATGAACAATCACGATTTCGTGCACCAAGTTTTTGGCGCCGTTGCCAGGGATTGTTCGAGTTTGGACAACTGACGGTTCATCTTGTTGCTCAGATTAGGTAATTTTATTTTAATTTTAAGCTTTTTATGTCTTATTTTCAAAAAAACAAATTTCTTCTTTTTCATTTTTCCCAAAATAATTTTCAAAAAATACAAAAAAAAATTAATTAATAAAATCATGAAAACCAAAAATATTGTGCTTCTTGTTTGAGTCTTGTGTCAAATTTTAAGTTTGGTGTCAATTGCATCTTTTTTATTTTTCTTAAAATTTTCGAAAATTCATGCATTTGTTCTTCATGATCTTCAAGTTGTTCTTGATGAATTTCTTTGTTTGATCTTTAAATTTTTCTTGTTTCGTGTCTTTTATTGTTTTTCATATGCATTTTCAATTTGTTAGTGTCTAAAGTTTGAAAATTTCTATGTTTGGTATCTTGCATGTTTTTCTTTTCTTAAAAGTTTTCAAAAATATGTTCTCGGTGTTCATCTTGACATTCAAAGTGTTCTTGGTGTTCATCTTGACATTCAAAGTGTTCTTGCATGCATCATGTGTTTTGATTCATAATTTTCATGTTTTGAGTCTTTTGGTTGTTTTTCTCTTTCTTCATTAAAAATTTAAAAATAAAAAAAAATATCTTTCCCTTATTCTCTCATAAATTTTCGAAAATTTGGTTTGATTTAGTCAAAAAGTTTTTAAATTTAATTGTTTCTTATGAGTCAAATTAAATTTTCAATTTAAAAATTCTATCTTTTTTCAAAAATCAAATCTTTTTCATTTTTTCTTTCACAATTTCGAATTTCTCAAAATTTATTTTCAAAATCTTTTTCTTATTTCTATTTCATATTTTCGAAATTAATGCTAACAATTAATGTGATTAATTCAAAATTTTTAAGTTTGTTACTTACCTAGTAAGAAAGGTTCAATCTTTAAATTTTAAAATCATATCTTTTTGTTTCTTGTTAGCCAAGTAATCAACTTTAATTTTCAAAATCAAATCTTTTTAAATTTCTTTTTCAAATCTTTTTCAAAATAAATTTCAATCACATCTTTTTCAAAATCAATTCCAAAATCTTTTCTAACTTCTTATCTTTTCAAAATTTGATTTTCAAATCTTTTTCAATTAACTACTTGTTTTCTTTGTTTGATTTTAAAAGTTTCTATTTCAATCATATCTTTTTCAAAACCACCTAACTAATTTTCTCTCTCTAATTTTCGAAAACTCCTTCCCCCTTTTTTTCAAAATTCTTTTCATTAACTAATTATTTTAAATTTCAATTTAATTTTATTTTCCTTTTTAATTTTTGAATTATAACTAATATTTAAAATAAAAACAAAAATATTTTATTTTATTTTATTTGATTTTCGAATTCTTCTCCCTCTCATCTCCTTCTATTTATTTATTTATCTACTAACACCCCTATTTCACTCAAAAATTCGAACCCACTCTTCTCCTCTGTGTTCGAATTCTTATCTTTTCCTTCTTCTATTATTCTCTTCTTATACTCATATAAGGAATCTCTATACTGTGACATAGAGGATTCCATATTTTCTTTTCTGTTCTCTTCTTTTTTATATGAGCATGAACAAGGATAAGAACATTCTTGTTGAAGCTGATCCTGAACCTGAAAGGACTCTGAAGAGGAAGCTAAGGGAAGCTAAAGCACAACTTTCTGGAGAAAATCTGACAGAAATTTTCGAAAAAGAAGGAGACATGGCCGAACCCAACAACAATGCAAGGAAGATGCTTGGTGACTTTACTGCACCAAATTCCAACTTACATGGAAGAAGCATCTCAATCCCTGCCATTGGAGCAAACAATTTTGAGCTAAAGCCTCAATTAGTTTCTCTGATGCAATAGAATTGCAAGTTTCATGGACTTCCATCAGAAGATCTTTTTCAGTTCTTAACTGAATTCTTGCAGATCTGTGATACTGTTAAAACCAATGGGATTGATCCCGAGGTCTACAGGCTTATACTTTTCCCGTTTGCTGTAAGAGATAGAGCTAGAATATGGTTGGACTCTCAACCTAAAGAAAGCTTGAACTCTTGGGATAAGCTGGTCATGGCTTTCTTAGCCAAGTTCTTTCCTCCTCAAAAGCTTAGCAAGCTTAGAGTGGATGTTCAAACCTTCAAACAGAAAGAAGGTGAATCCCTCTATGAAGCTTGGGAGAGATACAAGCAACTGAGCAAAAAGTGTCCTTCTGACATGCTTTCAGAATGGACCATCCTGGATATATTCTATGATGGTCTGTCTGGATTATCTAAGATGTCATTGGACCATTCTGCAAGTGGATCCATTCACCTAAAGAAAACGCCTGCAAAACCTCAGGAACTCATTGACATGATTGCAAATAACCAGTTCATGTACACTTTTGAAAGGAATCCTGTGAGTAATGGGACGCCTCAGAGGAAGGGAGTTCTTGAAATTGATACTCTGAATGCCATATTGGCTCAGAATAAAATATTGACTTAGCAAGTCAATGTGATTTCTCAGAGTCTGAATGGATTGCAAGCTGCATCCAACAGTACTAAAGAAGCATCTTCTGAAGAAGAAGAAGCTTATGATCCTGAGAACCCTGCAATAGCAGAGGTGAATTACATAGGAGAACCCTATGGAAACACCTATAATCCCTCATGGAGAAATCATCCAAATTTCTCATGGAAGGATCAACAAAAGCCTCAACAAGGCTTTAATAATGGTGGAAGAAACAGGTTTAGCAATAGCAAGCCTTTTCCATCATCCTCTCAGCAACAGATAGAGAATTCTGAGCAGAATCCATCTAGCTTAGCAAATATAGTCTCTTATCTATCTAAGGCCACTCTAAGTTTCATGAATGAAACAAGGTCCTTCATTAGAAATTTGGAGGCACAAGTGGGCTAGCTGAGTAAAAGAGTCACTGAAACTCCTCCTAGTACTCTCCCAAGCAATACAGAAGAGAATCCAAAAAGAGAGTGCAAGGCCATAACCTTACTTGGTGTGGCCGAACCCAGAGAGGAGGAGAATGATGTGAATCCTAGTGAGGAAGACCTCCTGGGACGTTCACTGACCAATAAGGAGTTTCCCTTTGAGGAACCAAAGGAATCTAAGGCTCATCTAGAGACCATAGAGATTCCATTGAACCTCCTTTTACCATTCATGAGCTCTGATGACTATTCATCTTCTGAAGAAGATGAAGACATTGTTCAAGGGCAAGTTGCCCGGTATTTAGGAGTAATCATAAAGCTGAATGCCAAGCTATTTGGTAATGAAACTTGGGAGGACAAACCTCCATTGCTCATTAATGAACTAAATATCTGGGTTCAGCACACTTTACCTCAAAAGAAACAGGATCCTGGTAAATTCCTAATTCCCTGTAACATAGGCACCATGACCTTTGAGAAGGCTCTGTGTGACCTGGGGTCAGGCATAAACTTAATGCCACTCTCTGTAATGGATAAACTAGGAATCTTTGAGGTACAGGCTGCCAAATTCTCATTAGAGATGGTAGACAAATCCATGAAATAGGCTTATGGACTAGTAGAGGACGTGTTAGTAAAGGTTGAAGGCCTTTACATCTCTGCTGATTTCATAATCCTAGACACTGGGAAGGATGAGGATGAATCCATCATCCTTGGAAGACCCTTCCTAGCCACAGCAAAAGCTGTGATTAATGTGGACAGAGGAGAGTTGGTCCTTCAACTGAATGAGGACTACCTTGTATTTAAGACTCAAGGTTCTCCTTTTGTAACCATGGAGAGAAAGCATGAAAAGCTTCTCTCACTGCAGAGTCAACCAAAGCCCCCACAGTCAAACTCTAAGTTTGGTGTTGGGATGCCACAACCAAACTCTAAGTTTAGTGTTGAACCCCCATATTCAAACTCTAAGTTTGGTGTTGGGAGGTCCCAACAATGCTCTGAACATTTGTGAGGCTCCATGAGAGCTCACTGTCAAGCTATTGACATTAAAGAAGCGCTTGTTGGGAGGCAACCCAATGTTATTTAATTATATCTATTTATTCTCCATTGCTATTTTATGTTTTCTTTAGGTTGATGATCATGTGAAGTCACAAAAACTACTGAAAAATCAAAAACATAATGAAAAATAGCATTAAAAATAGCTCACCCTGGAGGAAGAGCTTACTGGCATTTAAACGCCAGTAAGAAGCATCAAACTGGCGTTTAACGCCAGAAAGAAGCATCAAGCTGGCGTTAAACGCCAGAAATAAGCACCAGACTGGCGTTTAACGCCAGAACAGAGCATGGAATTGGCATTTAATGCCAGAAACAAACAGCAAACTGGCGTTTAACGCCAGACATGCATTCTAAGTGCGTTTTGCATGCCTACTTGGAGCAGGGATGCTAAATCCTTGACCCCTCAGGATCTGTGGACCCCACAGGATCCCCACCTACCCCACATCTTCTTCTCTCCTCCTCAAACCTTTCCATAACATTCTTCCCCAAAATAACCTCCACCAATCACCTCCATTACTCCTCTAAAACCATCATACAACCCACCTGCACCCACCTACTCAAATTCAAACCATCACTCCTTCTTTTTCACACATCATAACCACTCACACCTCTCCATCTCATCTATTTTCTTCTTCTTCTACTCCCTCTTCTCTTCTTTTGCTCGAGGACGAGCAAACCTTCTAAGTTTGGTGTGGTAAAAGTGTTGCTTTTTATTTTTTCATAACCATTTATGACACCTAAGGCCAGAGAAACCTCTAGAAAGAGGAAAGAAAAGGCAAAAGCTTCCACCTCTGAGTCATGGGAGATGGAGAGATTCATCTCAAAAGCTCATCACTAAGAAAATGATGGAGCAAACAAGAGAGCCCACTTATGAACCTCAACAAGAGCATGAGGAAATTCCTCACTATGATATTCCTGAGATGCGTCAGGGGATGCACTTTCCTCCGAAGAACTATTGGGAGCAAATTAACACCTCCCTAGGAGAATTAAGTTCCAACATGGGATAACTAAGGATGGAACACCAAGAGCACTCCATCATTCTCCATGAGATTAGAGAAGATCAAAGAGCTATGAGGGAGGAGCAACAAAGGCAAGGAAGAGACATAGAGGAGCTCAAGAACACCATTGGTTCTTCAAAAGGAAGAAGACGCCACCCTCACTAAGGTGGACCCGTTCCTTAATCTCCTTGTTCTTATTTTTCTGTTTTTCGGTTTTTGAGCCTTATGTTTTATTTATGTTTGTGTTTTTATTACATGATCATTAGTGTTTAAGTGTCTATGTCTTAAAGCTATGGATGTCCTATGAATCCATCACCATTCTTAAATGAAAAATGTTTTTAATCACAAAAGAACAAGAAGTACATAATTTCGAATTCATCCTTGAAATTAGTTTAATTATTTTGATGTGGTGACAATACTTTTTGTTTTCTGAATGAATGCTTGAACAGTGCATATGTCTTTTGAATTTGCTGTTTATGAATGTTAAAATTGTTGGCTCTTGAAAGAATGATGAAAATAGAGAAATGTTATTTGATAATCTGAAAAATCATAAAATTGATTCTTGAAGCAAGAAAAAGCAGTGAAGAACAAAGCTTGCAGAAAAAAATACAAAAAAAAAAAAAGAAAAAAATTGGCGAAAAAGAATGATAAAGAAAAAGAAAAAGCAAGCAGAAAAAGCCAAAAGCTCTTAAAACCAAAAGGCAAGAGCAAAAAGCCAGTAACCCTTTAAACCAAAAGGCAAGGGTAAAAAGGATCCAAGGCTTTGAGCATTAATGGATAGGAGGGCCTAAAGGAATAAAATCCTGGCCTAAGCGGCTAAACCAAGCTGTCCCTAACCATGTGCTTGTGGCGTGAAGGTGTCAAGTGAAAACTTGAGACTGAGCGGTTAAAGTCGAGGTCCAAAGCAAAAAAAGAGTGTGCTTAAGAACCCTGGACACCTCTAACTGGGGACTCTAAGCAAAGCTGAGTCACAATCTGAAAAGGTTCACCCAGTTATGTGTCTGTGGCGTGTATGTATCCGGTGGTAATACTGGAAAACAAAGTGCTTAGGGCCACGGCCAAGACTCAAAAAGTAGCTGTGTTCAAGAATCAACATACTGAACTAGGAGAATCAATAACACTATCTGAATTCCGAGTTCCTATAGATGCCAATCATTTTGAACTTCAAAGGATAAAGTGAGATGCCAAAACTGTTCAGAGGCAAAAAGCTACTAGTCCCGCTCATCTACTTGGAGCTAAGTTTCATTGATATTTTGGAATTTATAGTATATTCTCTTCCTTTTATCCTATTTGATTTTCAGTTGCTTGGGGATAAGCAACAATTTAAGTTTGGTGTTGTGATGAGCGGATAATTTATATGCTTTTTGGCATTGATTTTACATAGTTTTTAGTATGATTTAGTTAGTTTTTAATATATTTTTATTAGTTTTTAATTAAAAATCACATTTCTGGACTTTACTATGAGATTGTATGTTTTTCTATGATTTAAGGTATTTTCTGGCTGAAATTGAGGGACCTGAGCAAAAATCTGATTCAGAGGCTAAAAAAGGACTGCAGATGCTGTTGGATTCTGACCTCTCTGCACTCAAAGTGGATTTTCTGGAGCTACAGAAACCCAAATGGTGCGTTCTCAATTGCGTTGAAAAGTAGACATCCAGGGCTTTTCTGCAATATATAATAGTCCATACCTTGCTCAAGTTTAGACGACACAAACTGGCGTTTAACCCTAGCTTTTTGCCCTATTCTGGCGTTAAACGGCAGAAACAAGTTACAAAGCAGAGTTAAACGCCAGAAACAAGTTACAAACTGGCGTTCAACTCCAAGGAAGACCTCTACACGTGAAAGCTTCAATGCTCAGCCCAAGCACACACCAAGTGGGCCCGAAGTGGATTTCTGCATCATTTACTCATTTTTGTAAACCATAGTAACTAGTTTAGTATCAATAGGACTTTTTATTATTGTATTTATATCTTTTGATCATGTTTTGATGATTGAACCCTCTTTGGGAGGCTAGCCATTTGGCCATGCCTGGACCATTATCACTTATGTATTTTCAACGGTAGAGTTTCTACACACCATAGATTAAGGTGTGGAGCTCTGCTGTTCCTCATGAATTAATGCAAAGTACTATTATTTTTCTATTCAACTCAAGCCTATTTCTTCTCTAAGATATTCATTCGCACACAAGAATATGATGAATGTGATGATTATGTGACGCTCATCACCATTCTCACTTATGAACGCGTGCCTGACAAACACTTCCGTTCTACATGAAAAAAAGCTTGAATAGCTTGAATCTAAGATATTCATTCGCACACAAGAACATGATGAATGTGATGATTATGTGACGCTCATCACCATTCTCACTTATGAACGCGTGCCTGACAAACACTTCCGTTCTACATGAAAAAAAGCTTGAATGCATATCTCTTAGCCTCCTGATTTACGATCAGAGTCTTCGTGGTATAGGCTAGAATTATTGGCGGCCATTCTTGAGATCCGGAAATTCTAAACCTTGTCTGTGGTATTCCGAGTAGGATCTGGGAAGGGATGGCTGTGACGAGCTTCAAACTAGTGAGTGCTGGGCGTAGTGACAGACGCAAAAGGATTACTGGATCCTATTCTAGCATGATCGAGAACCGACAGATGATTAGCCGTGCAGTGACAGCGCATTTGGACCATTTTCACTGAGAGGACGGGAAGTAGCCATTGACAACGGTGATACCCAACATACAGCTTGCCATAGAAAGGAGTATGAAGGATTGGATGAAGGCAGTAGAAAAGCAGGGATTCAGAAGGAACAAAGCATCTCCATACACTTATCTGAAATTCTCACTAATGAATTACATAAGTATTTCTATCTTTATTTTACGTTTTATTTATCTTTTAATTATTAAAACTCTATAACCATTTGAATCCGCGTGACTGAGATTTACTAGGTGACCATAGCTTGCTTCAAGCTGACAATCTTCGTGGGATCGGTCCTTACTCACGTAAGGTTTATTACTTGGATGACCTAGTGCACTTGCTGGTTAGTTGTATCGGAATTGTGAAAAAGAACTAAGATTATGAACGTGCGTATTAAGTTTTTAGCGCCGTTACTAAGGAATGAACAATCACGATTTCGTTCACCACCAGCAATAAAGAAGTGACAACAAGCAAGCAAACTTCAGAGAAGCTCAATACAATGGAAGAACCAACCAAGGAACAAAGGTAGGGAGTGAGCTTCACACCTCCATTGCCATATCCCCAAATGTTCAACAAGGAAGACTTGCAGTGGAAGGAAGGAATCAACAAGACAATCATTAGTTACCTTCCAAAGCAAGAAACAGATAACACAAGAGGGCAAAAAGAGAAAGAGACTGTACAGAGTGATGAAGAAACTCAAGAAGACACTGAAGTGTTAACCACTGAAAAGAAAAGCCCCAAGGTGAAGTCTATTGTCAAAGAAGAAGGATCAACAAATAGAAGGAAGAAAAGCAAGAACAAAACTAAAAAGGGTTGGAAGAACAAAAAGATTCCAACAGAGGGGTTCTCCAAGGGTGATGAAGTACAGTTGATCTATCAACAGTTGGGGACAAACCAACAAGTCAATGACTACTATACTATTTGCAAAATACTCTCACTTGAGCACACCGAAATTGAGCATCAAGGAACAAAGAAGAAGCTCACAGTAAGAGGGGACAAGCTGAGACACTACAGTCATCAACCACCATAAAAGGGGGGTCCAATGTCAAGCTAGTGAATAAAGAAGCGCTTGTTGGGAGGCAACCCAACCTGAGGTAGTTTCCTTTTCATAGCTATTTTAATAAAAAGTTTAATTAGTTTTATCTATATTGCAAGAAGCTAAGTTTGGTGTTGCACACCAAAACAATCTAAGGAAGAATGAAGGATTCTAAGTTTGGTGTTCCACCAAAAAAATCTCATCATAAAACACATTCTCACCTTCTACATAATGCTAGCTTCAAGCAATTAGATGAACCATTTAACCAATTTTCTATTTCCTAGTTTTTGGTGCTATTACCTTTAGCAAAGATAGAAGGGTCTTACACATGGTTAACTTGTTGCATAAGGAGCATTTACAAGGGACTAAGTTTGGTGTTCACACACCAAAGTAAGTTCAAAAGCCCATAAATAAGCTCTGCATATTAACCAGTTGACTTAAGGGCTTGAGAAGCAAGCAACTTTTGAGAATCATGCAGGAAAATAGCTAACATTTGAAGACAATCGGCAATATGACTCAAAAGGGACACAACAGAAGGAAGAATGAAAAGCTGCAACCCGACAGGTTGTATTCACACTTGATCCTTGTTATGGTAAAATGTTCTAATTCAGGGATTCCTTCGTGTCTAGCTAAAGTGTTCATTTATTTGCAAGTGACAATTTTTGCTGAAAAAAAGTAATTTGCATAATCTTGTCATCCTTCATTAGCCTGAGTATTTTGTTTTGTTCCCCTTGCTATTTGAATAAAAAAATGTTTGATTTAGAAAAGTAATTGTTCAATGTTGCAAAAGTTAGAATGAATGTTAGTGGTGGTATGTGTTTGATTCAATTGCTAACTCATAAAATAAATGCTGCATAATGACATGTTACTTGAAGCTTAAGCTAGTTTGTTGCTATAATGCTTTCAATTAATGAAAGTCCCTTGAGAAAGAATCAAAACAAAAAGAAAAAGAAAAAGAAAAGCCAAAAAGTGGCAAAGAAATAAACAATAAGGCTAGACACCAATAGCTTGGACCTTAGGACACATGTCTGTGGTGTTTTTGTACTAGGATATGCTTGGACAAGTAAGTTCTAAGGAGTATTTCAAAACTTGGCCACTTAGATCAACTGATTTAGGATTGCCAACTGAAAGTCCACAATAAAGAGCAACCTAGCTATAAAACATTTAGTATTCCAAAGAGATGCTGGGCATCAATGATCCTAGGAAGAAAATGTGAGCCATGTGTCTGTGGTGAAGAAATGCTGAGCAAAACTAAGCCAAAGGCTGCTGCAACATTTACCACCAAGCCTTCAATGAACAATAAGCTCTAAGCAAAAATAAAGAAGGAAAAATTAGCAAGGGAAGTAAGCAAAAAGTAAAGCATTGGAGCAGCAACCTTAGTGAACCCTTGGGGAAACATTGTTTATTTAGCAGCAAGTAATAAATGAGCTATCATTGATCTGCATAAAACCCCATGAACCAAATTCAGCTATCTACTAAATAAGGACATGCATACTTCTCTATTTCATTCTATCTTCTCTTATGTTTAATGCTTGCTTGGGGACAAGCAAGTTTTAAGTTTGGTGTTGTGATGACAAGTCATCATATGATAGTTTTTCAAGAAATTTTGTACTTGTTTCATTAGGTTTTATGCACTTTCTTGCATTGTAAGTTAGTAATTTGGAGAGGTATTGCATGGTTTCTTTGAATCAATCAACCACCCTTTAATTGATACTAAATCATGAGGTTTAAGCTAAATTTAATTGATTTTTAAATGATTTATAAACCTTGTGAATTTGGAGATACTTTGATTGGTTGTCTTGATTACTTGTAGATGAAGAAAAGAAGAAAATAAGAAAGCGTAGCCTAAGAAGCGTGGCACAATGAAGGAGGAAAGCCACAATGCTCTCTCCAAGAGCTTAGTGCTCTCCAAGGGAGCACAATAATGAACCAAGGAAGCAATGCTTGAATGTTACGCTCTCCTTGAGAGCTGAGAACTATAATGAACCAAGGAAGAGAGGGGAAAAGCATAATGCTCCGCTCTTGTCAAGAGCTTATCGGGCTCCATCCAAAATAAATTCAAAGAGAAAAGCATGCCAATGCTTGCCACAAGGTTCGAACTCATGAGCAAGGGGGAGGAAGGAAGCGCTATTCACCAAGGAAAATAAGCCAAAAAAGGCCAGCAATGCCTCCCCAAGGTTTTGAACTTGACACCTCACCAAAACAAAGGGAGTGCTGCGCTCTTACCAAGAGCTGAGCGCTACTCTCTTCATTCCTTGATGCATGAGGTGCGAGTGTGACACGGCCAGGGAGGCATGACACGCACAATTTGGCACGGCCAGGAAGCTTGGTACGCCCAAGACAAACCTCAAGGCAGCATGATGCTGCGCTCTCAAGGAGAGCAGAGCACTACCCTGATGCACACAAGCTTGGCATGCTACAAAGAGCCAAGGACACAAGCCATGATGCTGCGCTCTCACCAAGAGCTGAGCACACTATTGGGAGCAAGCACCATGGGCCAAAATTGAACCAAGATTCAATTTAAATTCAACTCTTCACCAAATAAAAAAGACCACTCCAAATCTAAAAATAAAAAATTAGGAAGTGTATAAATAGAAGCTAGTTTGATTTAGAGAAAGGACTTTTACTTTCTTTTAGAATTTTCACTTGTAATTTTGAGAGTTTTACTTTGACTTTGGATCTCTGAGAATTGGGAGGGAGAATTGATCTCTCTTCTTCCTTGTTCTTGCTTCTGCACTCTTTACTTCTTGTTTTAGATCTTGGGTGAAGAATTGAAGAAATTCTGTTTCAATCTCACATTGAGATCTCTTTATTTTTTTCTGCATAATTCTAGAAACTGTGATTTGAATCCAAATTCTGTTTATTGCTTTCTTTTACTTCTTCTACAATTTACTCTTCTACTTCTTTTGCAATTGTTCTTGTTGGATCAAGGAAAGATTTCAGATATAGACTTGTTTTCTAGTCTCTTCCACCCCTGAGATCTTCAATTTCCCTTTAGCTAGTGCAATTAAGCTGCAGTCTACTTTCTGTTTGGTTTTCAAAGTAATTTTCCTTTCTTGTTTAGATCTGTTGCATCTCAATGTAATTTCTAATCCTCTGTTAATTGTCATTTACTTCTGCTTGTTTAATTTCTGCAATCCCAATTTCCAAATCCTTTTATGATTCAAGTAATTTACATTTCTTACACTTTAAGCTTCAATCATTTACATTTCTTGTAATCTAAGTTTTTTCAATTTACATTACTTGCACTTTAAGATTCAGCTTCTTTACTTTCTTTGCCCTTTTAATTTACAGTCTATTACCCCTCTCCCTTTAAATTTCATGTAATTTAGCTTCTGTTGAACACAAATCACTCAAATAAACTCTTATTCACTTGACTAAATCAATCACCTAACTAAAATTGCTCAATCCTTCAATCCCTGTGGGATCGACCTCACTCATGCGAGTTATTATTACTTGATGCGACCCAATCCACTTGCCGGTGAGTTTTAAGGTGTTGGAATTTCGGTTTCAACCCATCAGCGACCCGGTACACTTGCCAGGGAGTTTGTGTGCAATCATTTTTCCCTCATCAGCGTACATGATGCATACGCGTGGATAGCAAAGTGTCAAGTGACGCGTACGCGTACATGGCCCGTACGCGTCGTTGCTCCCACGTGACTCACTTAAAGGCAATCTGCTGGGGGCGATTTCTGGGCTTTCCAGGCCCAAATCCAACTCACCTCTGATGCTATTTAACCCAAGTATTGAAGGGGGATCAACAAGGAAGTTATCATTAGTCATAGTTTAGTTTTAGATCTAGTTTTAGTTTTAGTTTTCTAGAGAGAGAAGCTCTCTCTTCTCTCTAGAATTAGGATTAGGTTTAGGTTAACTTCTTAGATCTAGGTTAATTTCATGCTTTGATTTACTTTTCCTTTTGTAATTCTTGTTCTTCTTGTTCTTCTACATCTCCTCTCTTTAGTTTAGCATTTAATTCTTGTAATTCTCTACTTTTATGTTGATGCACTTTTGTTTCTCCTATTTTCCTTTTAATGCAATTCATGTTTTGATTTCCTTTATTGCTTAATTGAATTGTTGTTATTAATTCCTTGTAATTGAGTAGTGTAGATTTACTTTTATTGCAATCTTATTATGCTTTCCTTTTATGCCTTCCAAGTGTTTGATAAAATGCTTAGAAGGATGTTAGAGTAGATTTTAGTGCTCTTGGCTTGGGAAGGTAACTTAGGAACTCTTGAGTTACTAATGTCCAAGTAATTAATGATTGGGAGCCATTAACTCTAGTTCTCACTAATTGAATTAGTGGAGAGTTAGGACTTATGGACTTGGATTGATATAGCTCATTTGACTTTCCTTTACTAGGTAGAGGATCATTTAATGGGATTGATCCTTGCCAATTCTCATGTTGTGGTTAGTGATAAGGATAGAGATCCTTGACCACCAAACCTTGCCAAGACCGCTTTATCATTTGAATTTCATTGTCATTTACTTTCCTTGTTCTCATCTAAAACCCCAAAATATACAACTCATAACCAATAACAAGAACACTACCCTGCAATTCCTTTAAGAGACGACCCAAGGTTTAAATACTTCGGTTATTAGATTTTATTAGGGGTTTGTACTTGTGACAAATAAATTTTTGTATGAAAGGATTATTGTTGGTTTAGAAACTATACTTGTAACGAGATTTCATTAGTGAAATTCTTTACCATCAATTTCTCGCTCATCAAAATAGCACCGTTGCCGAGGAATTGCAGTGGTGTTATGTTATTGGTTATTGTAGATATGTGAATATTGTGAATAGGTGTGCCTTTTACTTGTTTGTTAGCTTTTTGTTTCCTTTAATTGTTATTAGTTTTTGTTCTCTTGTGTTACTATGAATTCTCACTTTGGCTATGAATGTGATTACAACTATGTTGTAGGCAATGGAAGCTTCTATGAGGATATGTATCAAGGATGGGACAATCAAAGGTGGGAGGAGCCATATGCACATGATCAATCCTCATGGCAACAATCCCCACCATTGAATTATGAACAAGAGTCATTCTATGATGCATATCAATCTAATGGCTATGGTGCACCTTATTGTGATTTTCAAGAACCACTACCATATGCCTATGAACCCCCTCTTCAACATAGTTTTGAACCACCGTACTCACAAGCCCCTTTCTACCAAACACCTCCATATGACCCAAATTCTTATCCACCAAACCAACAACCTTATGAGTCATATGAACCATATATGGAACCACCACAATATCAATACTCCCAAGAACCACCTCATTATACACCACCACATCTATATCAAGAAGAACCACCTTCCTATTATGAATCCTTTCTCCAAAATAATGAACCCTTCTATCGACCCCAATCTCTAATGGATAAAACCCTTGGTGTTCTTCTTCAAGGGCAAGATGAGATGAAAAGAGATGTGCAACAATTTATGGCTACCTTGACTGAGGTAGTGAACCGATTAGCCTCCCAATGCTTGAGTACTCAAAGTATTCCCATGGTCACATGTGAAGAATCAATTGAGGAACGTAGCATGAAGGAAAGATTGGAAACTCCAGGGGAGAAGGAAGAATGCTACGTTGTGTTAGAACAATTGGAGAAACCTATGATTATTGAAGAAAAGGAAGAAGTGGTTGAAGACCTAGGAGATACGGAACCTCCATGGGAAGCTAAAATCATGGAAAGTTCCTCCAAGAAGATTGAATTTGATGTTGAAGAGGAATGTGCACAACCTCCAAAACAAATTTTGAATGGAGACTTGGAGGGAATGAAGCAAGAACTGAGTTTCCTTGGTGGTGAATTCTTTGAACTTAAAGAACCTTCTCCCGAGGAGATAGAGAGCAATATGGAGGTAGACTTCTCTAATCCTCCCATATATGATTTGAGTGATGGAGAAGAGTTGGAAAAATTGGATGAACAAAGGATTGAAAGTAAAAAAGTTTGTGAGGAGGTGGAGGTAACCAAGGAAGAACACAAGGCAGTAGAGCTTGCAAGGACATTGGAAATACCTCTCCCCAAGACATCACCATCCATTCTTTTATTCAAGTGGATAAATTCCTTATACTTAAGCTTTATTATTCCCCTTGGATATGGTTTTCTTGAGATGGATTGTCAACTTAGACATCTTTATGGCTTTAAGAGCAAAAGGGAGATTGTTAGTGGTTGGCATTGTAAATCGAGGTTCATTATGGTTACATGTTCAAAGCTTAATAGCAAGGGTTAGTGTAGAACTAGATTGCTTGGGTCTAGGATGATGTTTGGTCACTTGAATAAGAATTCCAAGACTATGGCACCCGGATGGATTAATGATGATCAATTTGAGGATGGGTGTAGAAACAAGATATGCGATCCGAGAGTACATGAGGATCAAATTTGGGAGCCTTTAGCTTGTGCGGAACCCCATCAAGTCTTGGAGTCATTATCTTTGAAGAATAAAGCTTATTGGAGATTCAAGCATTGGTGGATGTTCAAGGATGGATACAAGCACAAGCCACCATGACAAGGAGCTCACCAAATGTCCAACTTAAGGACAATAAATAAAAGTGCTAGGTGAGAGACACCCCACCATGGTAAAATATTTTCATTTTCTCTTTTCTAAATATTGGTAGCAATTGGTTTAATTTCATGTTTAGCTTAGCTTGTTGAGTTTATTTGGTAGTTTAGTAGGTTGAATAAGGTTTTATGGTGTTTTGGTAGCTGTTTGAAGGCATGGAATACTTGGCTTGGTGCAAGAACTTGAAAAATTTTTGAAAAATAGAGCACCAACCCACGCGTACGCGTGCCCTAAGCATTTTCGACCACTCACATGCACGTGCGCCTCACGCATACGCGTGGATCTAGAAGTTTCACCCCTCCATACATCAACCTGAGAGTTGTGCCTACATGCGCGAACTTTGTGCCGCTAACACAAACCAACCCACGCGTATGCGTGCCTCACGCGTACGCGTCAATTCTCTCGGACACCAACCGCGCGTACGCGTGCCCCACGTGTACGCGTCGATACCATTTCATCAATCCACACTTATGCGTCGATGTACGCGTACGCATGGATTGTCTTGTCTCAACACTCTTCTTTTCTTATCTTCTTTCCATTTATCTCCTTCTCTTTTCTTCTCCCCTTCTCATTTTATTTTTGTTTTCCTTTGTTTGTGTTGGATTGTTACTCTTTTCCACCGCTCATCGCTGCTGAGTTCTAATTCGGATGTTATCTTAACATCATTATGTTTATAATCTTTGTTTTATTCTTTGATTGAGGTTATATATTGCTACTTGGTTTTTAGTTCTTCATGCTTAATTTTTTGAATACCAAGTAAATGAAAATTGCCCCGAGCTTCTTAAATCTTTTTGAATTGTATGTTGTAGCTAACCACCATGTGATTTGAATTCCTTTCTTTGATTAGGAAATTTCTTGGTGGATGTTATGCATTTACCTTAACGCATTGTGCTTCTTGACCTTATGTATCCTTATGCTATCTTTGGCTTGAATGCTTTCATACTTCTTTATTGCTTGTTTGGTTGTCTTAACGTACAAGTTTAAAGTATTTCAAGCACACTAGAATGAGTGAAGTGCATTCTTCTTTTGTGTAAATTGTGACAAAGCTTTTTATGCTAGTGTGCGTGTGTTCTAAACGGCGCCAAATTTAGAATTCACACAGACCTATTCTTCATTAATGTCACGCTAATTCACTCACTTCATTCTAGTGATTTTACGTCATTCCAACAATTTAGGCTTCCTTGCTTTTGCCTTTACTTGTCTTCGTATCCTGTTTTCTATTTTTAGAATGTTTATCGTAAGCAAAAACAGAAGCGGAAAAAAGAACACGTAGCAACCAGTTGATCTACCAGCTGAAGGTAGCAATTCAGAGAGTCGATGTACCCCATTGCTCATTTTAGAATGCACCGAGGATGGTGCAAACTTTTAAGTGTGGGGAGGTCGTCCGACCGTTCGATGTCTTTGGGTGACAAATTTCTAATCCCAACACTTTTGTATTTCATTTTTGGTCTTATATATATATATATAATAAGCTTAGTTAAAATAATGAAATTTCCCAAGAAAACATTTTTAATAGGGCATTGACACCCTAATTGATTTGAGTGGAAAACTTTTTATAGAACTTGCTTGAATTATATATATTTTGTGGGACATGATTTTTGAGCTAAGAACACACAACCTTGGGAGTCTTGAGCCTAATTGTGTGGTTACATCTTATAACCACTTATTTTCCTTCTTCTATGCATTATTCTCTTCCTATGATTGTAATCTTTGAGTTGTTTGATTCTTTATGTCCATTATTTTATTTATTCATGCATCTCTATCTATCCTAATAAGAAGAATTAATCCCTAATCTAACAAAAATCAACAACAGAATTAATTGAAAAGAAAATAGAACAAAGAAGCAGTGATGAGGCAGGGAATCTGGGATGGTAGCAGAGACAGAATTGCAAATAGAAAGGGAAAGGCAGCCGGTAGTAGGGGTTGCCCAGAGAATGGCGGCGACCGGTGGTCTGTGGTGGCATTGAGAAGTGTTCGCCAAGTAGTGGAACAGGGTGACGCAGGGCAGAGAGATTCAGCTTCCCTCTATGACAGCGATGGGAACTGGGGGGAAATAGCAGAAAGTGGGTTGTGGTGGTGTGACGAGGGTTCGCAAGTTGCCGGCGGCAGTGAGGAAACCGCGGCGGCTGGTCAGGGGTGGAGGGTGAAATGGGTAGTGAGAGGGAAGGGAAGATGGAAGACGAAGAAAAGAGGGGAAAGAATGAGAAGGGGGTGGACGACGGTGGCGGTTTGGCACCGGACGGCGGCTACGGGTGGTTTGCAGAACCCGAGGGAGTCGCTATAGAGGAAGGGAAAAGGGAGAAGGACGTTGGGGGTGAAGAGTGAGGGACGCAAGGTTAGGGTTCTCGTGTGGATGGGGTTAGTGTTTTTGAATCCACGCGTCCGCGTCCTGGACGCGTCCGCGTGGATGGGCGAAGAAGGAATGGACGCGGAAGCGCTATATACGCATACGCATGGATGAGGAGAGTGTGCGTGGACGCGTACACATACCGTACGCGTCCGCGTGCATTGAGGACTTGGCTAGAGGCATAGTGTTGGCCCCAAGCTCGCGTGACTCTCTGGTCATAAGTATGGGTGCTGTACGAACGCGTCGACGCATCCGCGTCGAGTGCAGCTTGTGCGAGAAGCCTAGTGTTCACCCCAAACTTGTGCAACTCTTTGGAAAATATATGGGGCTGCATTCGCTCATCGACGCGTACGCGTACAGCATGCGTACACGTCCCTGCCCCTTTTTTTTAGAAACACTAAAAACAGGTTAAAATCTCCCTAACAGTGCCTACAACTCAGAAATAATAAAAAAAAATGCAAAATTAAAAAAAAACTTTTTGGCTTTTGAAGAGTTTTCAAATACAAGCAAGGGAAGCTTGCATCACAAGCAAACTCAAAGCATTAATACAAGACAATAAGAAAAGGAAAACTACCTACAATGGCAACCCAAATCACTTATTAATCAAAGCTACAAGAGAGTGGAAAGAGTTTACCATGGTGGGGTGTCTCCCACCTAGCACTTTTAGTTTAAGTCCTTAAGTTAGACATTTGGAAATCTCTTTGTCATGGTGGCTTATGTTTGTATTCATCCTTGAATCTCCAAAGATCCTTGCTCCTCAAATGGTTGATAGAAATTCCAACCATCTTCACCAAGCTCAGGTGAAGTTCAATCCAAGAAATGAGCTCCCATAGCTGGTCTTCGTGTAGCGATTCGGGATCCCATATCTTATTTTCACACCCGTCTTCTAGTTGATCATCGTGATTCTTCCATCCAGGTGGTTGACACATAGAATTCTCTTTAGCACACCAAGTCTTCTTCCTAGACCCATACAAAGTAGCATTCATCCAATCATGATCCCTATGTCTTGAAAGCTTGACCTCAATGAGCCTAATACCAAACTTTCAACCACTACACAACTCCCTCTTACTCTTAGTTCTACAAAGAGCTCTAAGTTGCCCATCCATTTCAATTAAACCATATTCAAGTAAGAAAGTAAAGCTTGAGGGTAAGAATTTTACCCACTTGAATGTTGTGTTGGATGGTGACTTAGGGAGGAAGACCTCCCCACACTTAGACAATGCGAGGTCCACTCCCTTATGCTCTTCTTTAGTTATTTCCACCTCTTGACAACTTCTTTCAATTTCTTCTTGCTTGCTGACTTCTTCCAATTCCTCCTCATCATCAATCATGTCAAACTTGGGAGGTTGTGTGAAATCTACTTCAATATCAACTTCACATTCAATGGAAGGGTCTTCAATGAGGTCACCAACATCACTTGGTGTTTAGTTGTCTTTACTAGATTCAATTTCATGTCCCATAGGAGAGGATTCAATTTTTTATAAGAAGTCATTGATGATTGAATCCATCTCTTGATCACCCTTTTCATATTCTTCAATTTTGATGTGCTCCGGAGGTTGTTGGGGTTCGCATGGTGGTTCCGTATCTCCCAAGTCTTCAACCACTTCTTCCTTTTTTTCAATAACCATAGGTTTCTCCAATTGCTCCAACACGAATGCCGATTCCTCCTTCTCCACCAGATTTTCTAATCTCTCCTTCATGCTTTGCTCTTGTTTTGATGCTTCACATATCGTCACGGAAACACCTTGAGTGTTCAAGCATTGGTAGGCTAAAGTATGCACTACCTTAGTCAAGTTGGTCACAAACTCTAGTGTATTCCTTTGCATATCCACTTGTCCTTGAAGTATCAAAGCGAGAGAATCATCCATTGGGGCTTGGAGTGGATAGGAAGGTTCATCATTTTAGAGAAAGGGTTCATAATGGGAAGGTGGTTTTTCTTGGTAAAGGTACAGAGATTGTATGTATTGAGGTGGTTCTTGATAGTAATCATGATAGGGTTATGGTGGTTCTAAAGATTCTTGCTCATAATGGTCACAAGGATGTACTATGGGTGATTGGCCATGTGATGGATAAGGATCATAGGAAGGTGTTTGATAAGAAAAGGCTTGTGAGCATGGTTGATGGTCACGTTGAGGATATGATTCATAGGCATATGATGGTAGTTGTTGATTGCCACAAAAAGAGTTACCATAGCCATTGAATTGGCATGCATTAGGATGGGAATTATACCTATAAGTATCTGGAGGTGGTTGCCAAGAGGAGTGATCAACTCCTTGAGGCTCCCCCCATCCTTGATGGTTCCATCCTTGATACATGTTGTCATTGAAGTTCACATTTCCTACAACACAATTTGAACCAAACTCATAGCCAAAAGGGTGAGAATTCATAGTGAAAGCAAAAACAAACTAATTAAGTCCTAAAGCTAACAAAAACTATCAAACAAACAAAAGACAAACATATTCACAATATTCACATATATACAATAACCAATAACAAGGCACACAATTGCATTCCCCGGCAATGGCGCCATTTTGATGAGAGGTATTTTGTTGGTATAGAATTTCACTAATGAAATCTCGTTGCAAGTATAGTTTCTAAACCAACAATAATCCTTTCATACAAAAATTTGTTTGTCACAAGTAACATACCCCTAATAAATCTAATAACTTAGGTATTTAAACCTCGGGTCGTCTCTTAAAGGAATTGCAGGGTAGTGTTCTTGTTATTGGTTATAAGATGTATATTTTGAGGTTTTGGATAAGGGACAAGAAAAGTAAATTGCAAAGGAATTGAAATGATAAAACCGTCTTGGCAAGGTTTGGTGATCAAGGATCTCTATCCTTATCACTAACCACAACATGATAATTGCAAGGATCAATCCTATTAAATCATCCTCTAACAAGTAAAGGAAAGTCAAATGAGCTATATCAATCCAAGTCCATAAGTCCAAGCTATCCACCAATTCAATTAGTGAGAACTAGAGTCAATGGCTACCAATCATCAATTACTTGGACATTAGTGGCTCAAGAATTCCTAAGTTACCTTTCCAAGCCAAGAACATAAAATTCTACTCTAACATCCTTCCAAGCATTTCATCAAATACTTGGAAGGCATAAAGGGAAAGCATAGTAAATCAACAACAAGAATAAGATCTAACAACTACTAATTACAAAGAATTGACAACAACAATCAAAGAAAGAACAATTAACATGAATTACCTCAAATTGCATTAAAAGAAAATAAAAGGAACAAGAGTAAATCAACAACAAAGCATAGAAACAAAATAGAGGAAATTACAACAAGAGAATAGAAGAACAAGATGTAGAAACAAAGAATTCAAAGTTAGAAGTAGATGAAAGCATGAATTAAAACCTAGATCTAAGAAATTCTAACCTAAACCTAATCCTAATTCAAGAGAGAAGCTTCTCTCTCTAGAAAACTAACACTAAAACTAGATCTAATTGTCCTAATGATGAATGATGGAATGCATCCCCCCATTCCCCTTCAATCCTTGGCCCTTTTAGCCTTTTCCCACCAAAGTTTAGCTTCAAAATTGGGCCAGAAGCCCTTCAAAATTCGCTAAGCACGATTTCATTAAAGAGGTCACGTGCAGACATCGACGCGTACACGTACAGCACGCGTACGCGTCCCTGGAATTTTGCAATCCACGCGTATGCGTCTATTGCACGTGCGCGTCTATGATTGCACCCCAAATCTTTGGCTTTTCATGATTTCTCCATTTTGCAAGCATCATCTTCACTCTTTTGATCCATTCCTAGCCTTTTCAATCTGAAATCACTAGCAAACACATCAAGGCATCTAGTTGAATCAAAGGATGATTAAATTTATCAAATCAAGGGTCTAAAAGCATGTTTTCACACTTAAGCACAAATAAAGGAGGAATAACAAAACCATACTATTTTATTGAATAAATGTGAGAAAAAGTTGATAATATACTCTAAATTCAGCACAAGATAAACCCTAAACCCTCAAGTACAGTCGCCACCCCAGATGCCCCTTGGGAGATGGATTCTGATAACAAGAAACCCAAGGGGATGCTATTTGCTCATCTGACGAGGTAGGCCAGGACATGGCAGAAGATCTTTGCCCATTATGTCTTGCCGACCACCCATTTTACCTGGTGATGAGCGGATAATTTATACACTTTTTGGCATTGTTTTTACATAGGTTTTAGTATGATTTAGTTAGTTTTTAGTATATTTTTATTAGTTTTTAAATAAAAATCACATTTCTGGACTTTCCTATGAGTTTGTGTGTTTTTCTGTGATTTTAGGTATTTTCTGGCTGAAATTGAGGG
This sequence comes from Arachis ipaensis, assembly GCF_000816755.2. Lineage (NCBI taxonomy): Eukaryota > Viridiplantae > Streptophyta > Magnoliopsida > Fabales > Fabaceae > Arachis > Arachis ipaensis. The sequence goes on from NC_029788.2 coordinate 56,213,235, forward strand.
ACTTGAGCAAAAATCAGATTCAGAGGTTGAAGAAGGACTGTAGATGCTGTTGGATTCTGACCTCCCTGTAATCAAAGTGGATTTTTTGGAGCTACAGAACTCTAAATGGTGCGCTCTCAACTGTGTTGGAACGTAGACATCCAGGGCTTTCAAGCAATATATAATAGTCCATACTTTGCTCGAGTTTAGATGATGCAAACTGGCGTTCAACGCCAGTTCCATGTTGCATTATGGAGTTAAACGCCAGAAACAGGTTGCAAAGTGGAGTTAAACGCCAGAAATAGGGTACAAACTGGCGTTCAACTCCAAGAGAAGCCTCTACACGTGTAAAGCTCAATGCTCAGCCCAAGCACACACCAAGTGGGCCCGGAAGTGAATTTCTGCATCATTTACTCATTTATGTAACCCTAGTAACTAGTTTAGTATAAATAGAACTTTTTACTATTGTATTCAGAATCTTCGGATCATCTTTGATCAGTTTTATGCTATCTTAGACCTTTAGGGAGGCTGGCCATTCGGCCATGCCTAAACCTTCATCACTTATGTATTTTCAACGGTAGAGTTTCTACACACCATAGATTAAGGTGTGGAGCTCTGCTGTTCCTCATGAATTAATGCGAAGTACTTTTATTTTTCTATTCAATTCAAGCTTATTCCTATTCTAAGATGTTCATTCGCACCCAAGAACATGATGAATGTGATGATTATGTGACGCTCATCACCATTCTCACCTATGAATGCGTGCCTGGCAACCACTTCCGTTCTACATGAAGATGAGATAGAATGAGTATCTCTTAGGTATCTAATACAGGGGACCGAGTCCGAGATATTAGAATCTTCGTGGTATAAGTTAGAACCCATGGACGGCCATTCCTGAGATCCGGAAAGTCTAAACCTTGTATGTGGTATTTCGAGTAGGATCTGGGAAGGGATGGCTGTGACGAGCTTCAAACTCGCGAGTGCTGGGCGTAGTGACAGACGCAAAAGGATAGTAAATCCTATTCCAGTATTATCGAGAACCGACAGATGATTAGCCCTGCAGTGACAGCGTATTGGACCATTTTCACAAAGAGGACGGGATGTAGCCATTGACAACGGTGATGCCCAATATACAACTTGCCATAGAAAGGAGTAGGAATGATTGGATGAAGACAGCAGGAAAGCAGAGGTTCAGGAGGAACAAAAGCATCTCCATACGCTTATCTGAAATTCTCACCAATGAATTACATAAGTACCTCTATCCTATTTTATATTTTAATTAGGTTTTAATTATCAATTCTCTATAACCATTTGAATCCACCTGACTGAGATTTACAAGGTGACCATAGCTTGCTTCAAGCCGACAATCTCCGTGGGATCGACCCTTACTCACGTAAGGTTTTACTTGGCTTCGTGCACCAAGTTTTTGGTGCCGTTGGCGGGGATTGTTCGAGTTTGGACAACTGACGGTTCATCTTGTTGCTCAGATTAGGTAATTTTATTTAATTTTCGATTTTTGTTTTAATTATTTCTATTTTCAAAAAAAATTTAAAAATAAATATTTTCAAACATTTATTCCATGTTCTTCAGAATTTTTAAGAAAGAATTCTGGAATTTCATGGGATATGTTGAATCCTGGCTAGCTGTAAAGCCATGTCTAAATTCTTTTGGACTGAGGCTTCTTCTTTACATGCTTGAACTATGTATGCTGAAGCTTGGCTGACCATCAGCCATGTCTAGTGTTTTGGACCGGAGATTTCACTGAAAGCTTGGTTGGCTAGTAAGCCATGTCTAATTCCTGGACTGGAGCTTTAGACTAACATTGCAAGATTCCTGGAATTCCTATTAAAAATTTTGAAATCCTTATTTTTCTTTTTCTAAATAATTTTCGAAAAATACCAAAAATTTTAATAAAATCATAAAAATCAAAAAAATAATTTGATGTTTCTTGTTTAAGTCTTATGTCAGCTTTTAAGTTTGGTGTCAATTGCATGTTTATCTCTTTCTTGCATTTTTCGAAAATCCATGCATTGCATTCTTCATGATCTTCAAGTTGTTTTTGGTAAGTCTTCTTGTTTGATCTTTAATTTTTCTTGTTTTGTGTCTTTTCTTGTTTTTTATATGCATTCTTGCATTCATAGTGTCTAAAAATTAAAAATTTCTAAGTTTGGTGTCTTGCATGTTTTTCTTTTCTTAAAAATTTTCAAAAATAAGAATTGATGTTCATCTTGATCTTCAAAGTGTTCTTGGTGTTCATCTTGACATTCATAGTGTTCTTGTATGCATCATTTGTTTTGATCCAAAATTTTCATGCATTGAGTCTTTTTGATGTTTTTCTCTTTCTTCATTAAAAATTCAAAAATAAAAAAAAAATATCTTTCCCTTATTTCACTCATAATTTTCGAAAATTTGATTTGATTTAGTCAAAAATTTTTAAAATCTAGTTGTTTCTTATGAGTCAAATCAATTTTTCAATTTAAAAATTCTATCTTTTTCAATCTTTTTCAAAAATCAAATATTTTTCATTTTTTCTTTCATATTTTCGAAAATTTCAAATTGATTTTCAAAAACCTTTTTCTTATTCTTACTTCATATTTTTTAAAATCTCACTAACGATTAATGTGATTGATTCAAAAATTTTAAGTTTGTTACTTGCCTAGTAAGAAAGGTTCAATCTTTAAATTTTTAAATCATATCTTTTTGTTCCTTGTTAGTCAAGTAATCATCTTTAATTTTCAAAATCAAATCTTTTTAAATTTCTTTTTCAAATCTTTTTTCAAAATAAGTTTCAATCACATCTTTTTCAAAATCAATTTCAAAATCTTTTCTAACTTCTTTTCTAACTTCTTATCTTTTCAAAATTTGATTTTAAAATCTTTTTCAATTAACCACTTAACTTTTTGTTTGATTCTTATTTTTTTCAAAACTACCTAACTAACTCTCTCTCTCTAATTTTCGAAAATCACCTCCCTCTTTTTCAAAATTCCTTTTTAATTAATTAATTGTTTTAAATTTAATTTAATTTAATTTTTCTTTTTAATTTTCGAATTTTAATTTTAATTTTAAATTAAAAACAAAAATATTTTTTTCTTTTATTTAATTTTCGAATTTTCTCATCTCTCATCTCCTTCTAATTATTTATTCATCTACTAACACTTCTCTTTCACTCAAGAATTCGAACCTACTCCTCTCCCTTGTGTTTGGATTCTTACCTTTTTCTTTTTCTATTCTTCTCTTCTACTCACATAAAGGAACCTCTCCACTGTGGCAAAGAGGATCCCTATTATTTTCTGTTCCCTTCTTTTTCATATGAGCAGGAGCAAGGACAAGAATATTCTTGTTGAAGCTGATCCGGAACCTGAAAGGACTCTGAAGAGGAAGCTAAGAGAAGCTAAAACACAACACTCTGAAGAGAACTTTACTGAAATTTTTGAACAAGAAGGAGATATGGCCGAAAATAATAACAATGCAAGAAAGATGCTTGGTGACTTTACTGCACCAAATTCCAATTTACATGGAAGAAGCATCTCAATCCCTGCCATTGGAGCAAACAATTTTGAGCTTAAACCTCAATTAGTTTCTCTGATGCAACAGAACTGCAAGTTTCATGGACTTCCATCAGAAGATCTTTTTCAATTCTTAACTGAATTCTTGCAGATCTGTGATACTGTTAAGACCAATGGGGTTGATCCCGAGGTCTACAGGCTTATGCTTTTCCCGTTTGCTGTAAGAGACAGAGCCAGAATATGGTTGGACTCTCAACTTAAGGATGGCATGAACTCTTGGGATAAGCTGGTCACGACTTTCTTAGCCAAGTTCTTTCCTCCTCAAAAGCTTAGTAAGCTTAGAGTGGATGTTCAAACCTTCAGACGAAAAGAAGGTGAATCCCTCTATGAAGCTTAGGAGAGATACAAGCAACTGACTAAAAAGTGTTCTTCTGACATGCTTTCAGAATGGACCATCCTAGATATATTTTATGATGGTCTGTCTGGATTATCTAAGATGTCATTGGACCATTCTGCAAGTTGATCCATTCACCTAAAGAAAATGCCTGCAGAAGCTCAGGAACTCATTGACATGGTTGCAAATAACCAATTCATGTACACTTCTGAAAGGAATCCTGTGAGTAATGGGACGCCTCAGAAGAAGGGAGTTCTTGAAATTGATGCTCTGAATGCCATATTGGCTCAGAACAAAATATTGACTCAGCAAGTCAATATGATTTCTCAAAGTCTGAATGGATTGAAGGAATCATCCAACAGTACTATAGAGGCATCTTCTGTAGAAGAAGCTTATGATCTTGAGAACCCTGCAATAGTAGAGGTGAATTACATAGGTGAACCCTATGGAAACACCTATAATCCCTCATGGAGAAATCATCCAAATTTCTCATGGAAGGATCAACAAAAGCCTCAACAAGGCTTTAATAATGGTGAAAGAAACATGTTTAGCAATAGCAAACCTTTTCCATCATCCACTCAGCAATAGACAGAGAATTCTGAGCAGAATCCATCTAGCTTAGCAAATATAGTCTCTGATCTATCTAAGGCCACTCCAAGTTTCATGAATGAAACAAGGTCCTCCATTAGAAATTTGGAGGCACAAGTGGGCCAGCTGAGTAAAAGGGTCACTGAAACTCCTCCTAGTACTCTCCCAAGCAATACAGAAGAAAATCTAAAGAGAGAGTGCAAGGCCATTGATTTGACCATCATGGCCGAAACTACAAGAGAGGAGGAGGACGTGAATCCTAGTGAGGAAGACCTCCTGGGACACCCAGTGGCCAATAAGGAGTTTCCCTTAGAGGAACCAAAGGAATCTGAGGCTCATCTAGAGACCATAGAGATTCTCGTGAACCTCCTTCTGCCCTTCATGAGCTCTGATGAGTATTCTTCTTCTGAAGAGAATGAAGACGTCACTGAAGAGCAAGTTGCTAAGTACCTTGGTGCAATCATGAAGATGAATGCCAAATTATTTGGTAATGAGACTTGGGAAGATGAACCTCCCTTGCTCACCAATAAACTGAATGCATTGGATAGGCAGAAATTACCTCAAAAGAAACAGGATCCTAGTAAATTCTTAATACCCTGTAACATAGGCACCATGACCTTTGAGAAGGCTCTGTGTGACCTGGGGTCAGGAATAAACTTAATGCCACTCTCTGTAATGGAGAAACTTGGGATCTTTGAGGTGCAAGCTGCCAGAATCTCATTAGAGATGGTAGACAACTCAAGAAAATAGGCTTATGGACTAGTAGAGGACGTGTTAGTGAAGGTTGAAAGCCTTTACATCCCTGCTGATTTCATAATCCTAGACACTTGGAAGGATGAAGATGAATCCATTATCCTTGGAAGACCCTTCCTAGCCACAGCAAGAGTTGTGATTGATGTGGACAGAGGAGAGTTGGTCCTTCAACTGAATAAGGACAACCTTGTGTTTAAAACTCAAGGATCTCCTTCTATAACCATGGAGAGGAAGCATGAAAAGCTTCTCTCACTGCAGAGTCAATCAAAGCCCCCACAGTCAAACTCTAAGTTTGGTGTTGGGAGGCCACAACCAAACTCTAAGTTTGGTGTTAAACCCCCACATTCAAACTCTAAGTTTGGTGTTGAGAGGTTCCAACCTTGCTCTGATTATCTGTGAGGCTCCATGAGAGCTCACTGTCAAGCTATTGACATTAAAGAAGCGCTTGTTGGGAGGCAACCCAATGTTATTTTATCATATCTATTTTATTTTTTTCTATTTCGTGTTTTATTAGGTTGATGATCATGTGGAGTCACAAAAACTACTGAAAAATCAAAAACAGAATGAAAAACAGCATTAAAAATAGCACACCCTGGAGGAGGAGCATTCTGGCGTTTAAACGCCAGAAACAAGTATCTGTCTGGCGTTTAACGCCAGAAACAAGCACCAAGCTGGCATTTAATGCCAGAAACAAGCATCTACCTGGCGTTAAACGCCAGAAACAGGCTACATTTGGGCGTTTAACGCTAGAAACAAGCAACTGTCTAGCGTTAAACGCCAGGATTGCACAGTAAGGGCATTTTACATGCCTAATTGGAGCAGGAATGTTAAGTCCTTGACCCCACAGGATCCCCACCTACCTTCTTCTCTCCTCTTCACACCTTTTCATAACTCTCTTCCCCAAATACCCTTCACCAATCACCTCACTCACTCTTCCCCATCATCTCTTCACCACTCACATCCATCCCTTCTTCCCTATAAACCCCACCTACCTCCAAAATTCAAACTATTTTCCCTCCCAAACCCAACCCTAATGGCCGAACCCTAAACCCCATCCCACCCCTATATAAATCCCTCCTTCCTTCTTCATTTTCACACAACATAACCCTTTCTTCTTCCCTTGGCTGAATACACACCTCTCTCCCTCTCCTCCATTTTTCTTCTTCTTCTCCTTCTTTCTCTCTTCTTTTGCTCGGGGACGAGCAAATATTTTAAGTTTGGTGTGGTAAAAGCACTGCTTTTTGTTTTTCCATAACCATTAATGGCACCTAAGGCCAAAGAAACCTCAAGAAAGAGGAAAGGGAAGGCAATTGCTTCCATCTCTAAGCCATGGGAGATGGAGAGATTCATATCAAAAGTCCATCAAGACCACTTCTATGAAGTTGTGGCCAAGAAGAAAGTGATCCCTGAGGTTCCTTTCAAACTCAAAAAGAATGAGTATCCGGAGATCCGACTTGAGATCCAAAGAAGAGGTTGGGAAGTTCTCACCAAGCCCATTCAACAAGTCGGGATCTTAATGGTCCAAGAGTTCTATACAAACGCATGGATCACTAGGAACCATGATCAAATGTGTGAACCCGAATCCAAAATATTGGCTCACCATGGTTCAGGGGAAATACTTAGATTTCAGTCCGGAAAATGTAAGGCTGGCGTTCAACTTGCCAATGATGGAAGAAAACGCACGCCCCTACAATAGAAGGGTCAACTTTGATCAAAGGTTGGACCAAGTCCTCATGGATATATGTGTAGAAGAAGCTCAATGGAAGGTTGACTCAAGAGGCAAGCCGGTTCAATTAAGAAGATTGGACCTTAAGTTTGTAGCTAGAGGATGGTTGGAGTTCATTCAGCGCTCAATTATTCCTACTAGCAACCGGTCTGAAGTTACTGTAGACCGGGCCATCATGATCCATAGTATCATGATTGGGGAGGAAGTAGAGGTTCATGAGATTATACCTCAAGAACTCTACAAGGTGGCTGACAAGTCATCCACTTTGGCAAGGTTAGCCTTTCCTCACCTCATCTGCCACCTCTGCAATTCGGCTGGGATTGACATAGAGGGAGACATCCTCATTGATGAGGATAAGCCCATCACTAAGAAAAGGATGGAGCAAACAAAAGATCATGGACCTCAACAAGAGCATGAGGAAATTCCTCACCATGAAATCCATGAGATGCCTCAGGGGATGCACTTTCCTCCATAGAATTATTGGGAGCAAATTAACACCTCCCTAGGAGAATTAAGTTCCAACATGGGACAACTAAGGATGGAGCACCAAGAGCACTTCATCATCCTCCATGAGATTAGAGAAGATCAAAGAGCTATGAGGGAGGAGGAACAAAGACAAGGAAGAGACATAGAGGAGCTCAAGAGCACCATTGGTTCTTCAAGAAGAGGAAGACGTCGCCCTCACTAAGGTGGACTCATTCCTTAATCTCCTTCCTCTTATTTTCCTGTTTTTCATTTACTATGCTTTATGTTTATGTTTGTGTCTTATTACATGATCATTAGTATTTAAGTGTCTATGCCTTAAAGTTATGAATGTCCTATGAATCCATCACCTCTCTTAAATGAAAACTGTTCTAAATACAAAAGAACAAGAAGTACATGGTTTTGAATTCATCCTTGAAACTAGTTTAATTATTTTGATGTGGTGACAATACTTTTTGTTTTATGAATGAATGCTTGAACAGTGCATATGTCTTTTGATATTGTGGTTTATGAATGTTAAATATGTTGGCTCTTGAAAGAATGATTGGTGCATGAAATTGTAATGTCAATGTTCACATTACTCTCTTACAACTTCGCACAACTAACCAGCAAGTGCACTGGGTCGTCCAAGTAATACCTTACATGAGTAAGGTCGATCCCACGGAGATTGTTGGCTTGAAGCAAGCTATGGTTATCTCGTAACTCTTAGTCAGGATATAATATCAATAATAATTTTTAATTTGAATTGTAGAAAGTAAAAAGGGCAGAACACAAATTATACTTGTATGCAGTAATGGAGAATATGTTGGAGTTTTGGAGATGCTTTGTCTTCTGAAATTCTGCTTTCCTCTGTTTTCTGATTCAGGCACGCACGTCCTCCTATGGCAAGCTGTGTGTTGGTGGATCACCGTTGTCAATGGCTACCATCCATCCTTCCAGTGAAAAGGGTCCAGGTGCGCTGTCACCGCACGGCTAATCATCTGCAGGTTCTCAATCGTACCGGAATAGGATTTACTATCCTTTTGCATCTGTCACTCCACCCAGCACTCGCGAGTTTGAAGCTTGTCACAGTCATTCAATACCTGAATCCTACTCGGAATACCACAAACAAGGTTTAGACTTTCCGGATTCTCTTGAATGCTGCCATCAATCTAGCTTATACCACGAAGATTCTGATTAAGAGATCCAAGAGATATTCATTCTTTCTACGGTGGAACGGAAGTGGTTGTCAGGCATGTGTTCGTGGGGGAATGATGATGATTGTCACGTTCATCACATTCATGTTGAAGTGCGAATGGATATCTTAGATAGGAACACGCATGTTTGAATGGAAAACAGAAATACTTGCATTAATTCATTGAGACACAGCAGAGCTCCTCACCCCCAACAATAGAGTTTAGAGACTCATGCCGTCAAAGAGTACAAAGTTCAGATCTAAAATGTCATGAGATACAAAATAAATCTCTAAAAGTTGTTTAAATACTAGACTAGTAACCTAGGTTTACAGAAAATGAGTAAACTATGATAGATAGTGCAGAAATCCACTTCTGCGGCCCACTTGGTGTGTGCTGGGGCTGAGACTAAAGCTTCTCACGTGCCTGGGCTGTTTTGGGCGTTCAACGCCAGGCTGTAACCTGTTTCTGGTGTTGAACTCCAACTTGTAACGTGTTTTTGGCGCTGGACGCCAGACTGCAACCTGGAACTGGCGCTGAACGCCAGTTTACGTCATCTATCCTTAAGTAAAGTATGGACTATTATATATTTCTGGAAAGCCCTGTATGTCTACTTTCAAACGCAATTAGAAGCGCGTCAATTGGACTCCTGTAGCTCCAGAAATTCCATTCCGAGTGCAGAGAGGTCAGGATCCAACAGCATCAGCAGTCCTTTTTCAGCCTGAATCAGATTTTTGCTCAGCTCCCTCAATCTCAGCCAGAAAATACTTGAAATTACATAAAAACACACAAACTCATAGTAAAGTCCAGAAATATGAATTTTTCCTAGAAACTAATGAAAATAAACTAAAAACTAACTAAAACATACTAAAAACTATATGAAAATAACCCCAAAAAGCGTATAAAATATCCGCTCATCACAACACCAAACTTGAACTGTTGCTTGTCCTCAAGAAACTAGATAAATAAAATAGAATGCAAATGAGTCAAGAAACAATAATATCTCAGAGTTTTTGAGTGAAGCTCAGATTCTAATTAAATGAGCGGGGCTAGTAGCTTTTTGCTTCCGAACAGTTTTGGCATCTCACTTTATCCATTGAAGCTAAGAATGATTGGCATCTATAGGAACTTAAAATTCAGATAGTGTTATTGATTCTCCTAGTTCAGTATGTTGATTCTTGAACACAGCTACTTTTATGAGTCTTGGCCGTGGCCCTAAGCACTTTGTTTTGCAGTATTACCACCGGATACATAAATGCCACAGACACATAATTGGGTGAACCTTTTCAGATTGTGACTCAGCTTTGCTAAAGCCCCCAATTAGAGGTGTCCAGGGTTCTTAAGCACACTCTTCTCTTTGCTTTGGACCTTGACTTTAACCGCTCAGTCTCAAGTTTTCACTTGACACCTTCACGCCACAAGCACATGGTTAGGGACAGCTTGGTTTAGCCGCTTAGACCAGGATTTGATTTCCTTAGGCCCTCCTATCCACTGATGCTCAAAGCCTTGGATCCTTTTTATTACCCTTGCCTTTTGGTTTTAAGGGTTATTGGTTTTTTCTGCTTTCTTTCTCTTTTTTTTTTGCAAGCTTTGTATTCAGTGCTTTTTCTTACTTCAAGAATCATTTTTATGATTTTTCAGATTACCAATAACATGTCTCATGTTTATCATTCTTTCAAGAGCCAACATATTTAACATTCAAGAACATCAAAATCCAAAGACATATGCATTGTTCAAGCATTCATTCAAAAGGCAGAAAGCATTGCCACCACATGTAATTAATCAGAATTTCTTGTATTAAAAACTCGAGAAATATTGCCTCCTTATCCTAAAGAAAATCTTCTATTTTATTCATGTTTAATAATGATGAAAAAAATAAATTATAGCTTAATTGGAGATAAAATCAAAATATAGCTACTAATTACTACTAAATGACTCCTAAGGTAAAACTCAAATAATAAAAAAAAAATTATCACAGGGTTAAGGTTAAGATCAGAACTCAACAACCTTGACTTTGGGAAGCGGATGCCTCTTTAGTCTGTGGAGTGCTTGGCCCTTCAAGAGATAGTTTCTGACGCTTTAGTTCTCTTAATTCACGCCCTTGCACTTCTTGTTCTCTGAGCAGTTTGCAAAGCATGCTGTTTTAATTTTGCTGTTCTTCCTTCATTTGGTCCATGGTTTCTTGCAACTTAGTGACAGATGCCTCAAGATGCTCTCAGTATTCAAATTGAGGGAGTTCTGGTAGGAATTCTTGCACCCTCCTCTTGATGGGGTCATCTTGCATTTGTTGTTTTTCCATTGTGATTTTAGTTATTGGTTGCTCCACTGAGATATACTCTGTTATTCCCATCTTTACTCCAGCATCTTTGCAGAGCATAAAGATTAGGCTTGGATAAGCCAACCTGGCATCCTTGGAGTTCTTGTTGGCAAGTATGTAGAATTCAGATGGGATCAGTTGATGAACTTCTACTTTTTTTCCCAACATAATGCAATGGATCATCACTGTTCTTCTAATATTGACTTCAGAACGGTTGCTGGTGGGCAATATAGAACGCCCAATGAAGTCCAGCCATCCTCTGGCGACTGGTTTGATGATAGATTTGTTTTGAAAATTTTGAAAAAGAGTTGAATTGGATTGAAAAAAAAAGGATTTGTGCTTATGGATTAAGATACATTTGATATTTTTAAAGTAGGGTTTTTAGAAATTAGGGATTTTAGAAATAAGGGTTTGTAACATGTTTATGCAAGAAATCATGAATTGAAACATGAAAATTAAAATTAAAATGAAAAATTTGAAGTAAAAACGAATTTACCTCCTCCCCACCATCCTGGCGTTTGAACGCCCAAACGCTGCATGTTTTGGGCGTTCAACGCCCAACTGCTGCTTCTCCTGGGCGTTCAACGCCCAGCTGTTGCTTCTTTCTGGCGTTGAACGCCAGGAACTCCTTTGTCACTGGGCATTTTTCTGAATGCCCAGGACGCTGTAAATCTGGTGTTAAACGCCCAGAAGGAGCTTCTTTCTGGCATTCAACGCCCAAAAGATGCTTCTTTCTGGTGTTTAACGCCCAGATGGCTATCCTTACTGGCGTTCAACGCCCAGTGGATGCTTCTTTTGGGCGTTGAACGCCCAAAACAGACTTTTACTGGCGTTTGCTTGCCAGTAAGCTCTTTTTCTCTGTTTTGTGTGCAGAATCCTTTTGTAACCCTGTAAACTTATACAATTGACTTTTTACCTTAGTGTCAATGAACTTTATATAAACAAATAAAATCAAGAATAGGGCAAAATGCTTAGAGAAAGTGATGCCCCATGGCTGGGTTGCCTCCCAGCAAGCGCTTCTTTATTGTCTTTAGCTGGACCTTGCTGAGTTTTTAATCTAGCCTCAGCCTTGAGCACACTTGCTCAACATTGCCTTCAAGATAGTGCTTGATTCTCTGTCCATTAACAATGAACTTCTTATCAGAATCAATATCTTGAAGCTCAACATAACCATATGGTGATACACTTGTAATCACATATGGTCCCCTCCACCGGGACTTCAATTTCCCGGGGAATAGCCTGAGCCTAGAGTTAAACAACAGAACCTT
>NC_029788.2:56225588-56268465 GCF_000816755.2 Arachis ipaensis
TTCTGTAAGCCCACAGAGCATCATCCAAGCTTCGTGCCCAATCCTTTCTACGGGTACTTACAGTCCGTTCCATGATTCTTTTTAGTTCTCTGTTAGAGACTTCAGCTTGCCCATTTATCTGTGGATGATATGGAGTCGCCACCTTATGGCGAATCACATACCGAACCATGGCAGAGTAAAGCTGTTTGTTCCAGAAGTGAGTGCCCCCATCACTGATTAGTACCCTAGGGACACCAAACCTGCTGAATATATGTTTCTGGAGGAACTTCAGTACTGTTTTAGTATCATTGGTAGGTGTGGCAATGGCCTCTACCCACTTTGATACATAGTCAACCGCCACCAGAATATAAGTGTTTGAGTATGATAGTGGGAAAGGCCCCATGAAATCAATTCCCCATACATCAAACAACTCAATCTCCAAGATTTCTTGTTGAGGCATGGCGTAACTGAGAGGTAAATTACTAGCTCTCTGGCAACTGTCACAGTTACGTACAAACTCTCGGGAATCTCTGTAAAGTGTAGGCCAGTAGAAACCACATTGGAGGACCTTGGTGGCTGTTCGCTCACCTTCGAAATGACCTCCATATTGTGACCCATGGCAATGTCATAAGATCCTTTGTGCTTCTTCCTTAGGCACACACCTACGGATTATGCCGTCTGCACATCTCTTAAAGAGATAGGGTTCATCCCACAAGTAGTACTTTACATCAGTAATTAATTTTTTCTTTTGTTGCCTGCTGTACTCTTTGGGAATGAACCTTGCAGCTTTGTAGTTTGCAATGTCTGCAAACCATGGTAATTCCTGAATGGCGAACAAATGCTCATCTGGGAAGGTTTCAGAGATCTCAATAGAGGGGGAGGACGCCCCTTCCACTGGTTCTATCCGGGACAGATGGTCGGCCACTTGGTTCTCTGTCCCTTTTCTGTCTCTTATTTCTATATCAAACTCTTGCAGAAGCAACACCCATCTTATGAGTCTGGGTTTTGAATACTGCTTTGTGAGTAGATATTTAAGAGCAGCATGATCTGTGTACACAATCACTTTTGATCCTACTAAGTATGATCTAAACTTGTCAATGGCATAAACCACTGCAAGCAATTCTTTTTCTGTGGTTGTGTAATTTTTCTGGGCATCAGTTAAAACACGGCTAGCATAATAATGACATGCAGAAGCTTGTCATGCCTCTTCCCCAGTACTACACCAATGGCGTGATCACTGGCATCACACATTAATTCGAATGGCAATGTCCAGTCTGGTGCAAAGATAACTGGTGCTGTGACCAGCTTAGCTTTCTGAGTTTTAAATGCCTGTAGGCACTCTGTGTCAAACACAAATGGCGTGTCAGCAGCTAGCAGATTGCTTAGAGGTTTTGCAATTTTTGAAAAATCCTTTATAAACCTCCTATAGAATCCTGCATGCCCCAGAAAGCTTCTGATTGCCTTAACATTGGCGGGTGGTGGTAATTTTTCAATTACCTCTATTTTAGCTTGATCCACCTCTATTCCCTTGTTTGAAATTTAATGCCCAAGAACAATCCCTTCAGTCACCATAAAGTGACATTTTTCCCAGTTTAAAACCAGGTTGGTCTCTTGGCATCTTTTCAAAACTAGTGTTAGGTGATCAAGACAAGAGCTGAATGAGTCTCCATATACTGAGAAGTCATCCATGAAGACTTCCAGAAATTTTTCCACCATATCAAAGAAAATAGAGAGCATGCATCTCTGAAAAGTTGCAGGCGCATTACACAGCCCAAAAGGCATCCTTCTGTAAACAAATACTCCAGATGGACATGTGAATGCTGTTTTCTCTTAATCCTGGGGATCTACTGTAATTTGGTTGTAGCCTGAATAGCCATCCAAAAAGCAGTAATAATTATGACCTGCTAGTCTTTCTAGCATCTGGTCTATGAATGGTAAAGGAAAATGATCCTTCCTGGTGGCTGTATTGAGCCTTCTGTAATCAATACACATGCGCCACCCTGTAACTGTTCTTGTAGGAACTAGTTCATTTTTTTCATTATGAACCACTGTCATGCCTCCCTTTTTAGGGACAACTTGAACAGGACTCACCCAGGGGCTATCAGAAATAGGATAAATAATCCCAGCCTCCAGTAATTTAGTGACCTTTTTCTGCACCACTTCCTTCATGGCTGGATTTAGCCGCCTCTGGGGTTGAACCACTGGCTTAGCATCATCCTCCAATAGGATTTTGTGCATGCATCTAGCTGGGCTTATGCCCCTAAGGTCACTTATGGACCACCCAAGAGCTGCCTTGTGTGTCCTTAGCACTTGGATTAGTGCTTCCTCTTCCTGTGGATTTAAAGCAGAGCTTATGATCACTGGAAAAGTATCACCTTCTCCCAGAAATGCATATTTCAGGGATGGTGGTAATGGTTTGAGCTCGGGTTTAGGAGGTTTTTCCTCTCCCTGAGGAAATTTCAGAGGCTCTTTCAATTCCTCTGAATCCTCTAGATCAGACGGAACATCTTTAAAGATGTCTTCCAGCTCTGATTCGAGACTCTCAGCCATGTTGATCTCCTCTACCAGAGAGTCAATAAGATCAACTTTCATGCAGTCTTTTGGTGTGTCTGGATGCTGCATGGCATTGACAGCATTCAACTTAAACTCATCCTCAATGACTCTCAGGGTGACTTCCCCCTTTTGGACATCAGTGAGAGTTCGTCCAGTTGCTAGGAAAGGTCTTCCTAGAATGAGAGTAGCACTCTTGTACTCCTCCATTTCCAGCATAACAAAGTCAGTGGGAAAGGCGAATGGCCCAACCCTGACAATCATGTCCTCAATCACGCCTGATGGGTATTTAATGGAGCCATCAGCAAGTTGGAGACATATCCGGGTTGGTTTAACTTCTTCAGTTAAACCAAGCGTTCTGATGGTGGATGCAGGTATTAGGTTGATGCTTGCCCCAAGATCGCATAAAGCTGTCCTGGTGCAATTTCCTTCTAATGTGCATGGTATCAGAAAGCTTTTGGGATCTTTAAGCTTTTCAGAATGACTGCACTGCATTCTTCAGTGAGAAGAACTCTTTCAGTTTCTCTCCAATCCTTCTTATGACTCAAGATCTCTTTCATGAACTTGGCGTAAGAAGGTATTTGCTCAAGTGCTTCTGCAAACGGAATCTTTATTTCAAGAGTCCTGAGATAATCTGCAAAGTGAGCAAATTGCTTATCCTGCTCCTCTTGGAGGAGTTTTTGAGGATAAGGTATCTTGGCTTTATATTCCTCAACCTTGGTTGCTGTAGGTTTATTTCCTACAGAAGTGGTTGAAGAAGCCTTTTTAGATGGGTTGTCATCAGCACTTGTGTGTGTTTGATTCCTCTCTGGCAATTGAGTGCCAGAGTTAGAAGCTGGAGTGACGTTAGACGCCAACTCCTCATCTGTTCCTGGCGTCTGAACGCTAGAACTATGCTTCTTTTGGGCGTTCAACGCCAGTTCCTTGCTTGTTTCTGGCGTTGAACGCCAGTCCTGAGCATGGTCTGGGCGTTCAGCGCCAGCCTTCCACCCAATTTCTGGCATTTTAACGCCAGAATTATTTTTTTCTGGGCTCTTACTATTTTCAGATGGATTTTGGGTGATTTGCTCATTTCTTGGCTTCCTGCTGCCTTGAGGTGGGGTATTTAATGTTTTCCCACTTCTTAATTGAACTGCTTGGCATTCTTCTATTATTTGTTTTGACAGCTGTTGTTTTGTTTGCTTCAATTGTTCTTCCATATTTATATTAGCCATCCTTGTCTCTTGTAGTCTATCTTTGAATTCGGCTAACTGCTGTGTTAGAAAGTCCAATTGCTGATTGAATTCAGTAGCTTGTTCAGCAGAACTGGATTCAGTAGTTACTGTTTTAGCCTCTTCTTTCATGGAAGATTCGCTGCTTAGGTACAGATGCTGATTTCAATAATAATCTGTAGACATCCTGATCTACTTCCTTATCATGTACTGTGTCAGCAATTTATAAAAATTGTGCCAGAAACTCTGTAGGTTCTTCCTGTGGAAGACCGGAATACTGGCAGCTTTGCTGCACCATGATAATGAGCTGAGGATTCAACTCAAAGCTACTGACTCCGATAGAGCGTATGCAGATACTACTCCCATATGAAGCAGTAGAGGGGTTAGCATATGACCCCAGAGTCCTTCTGGACTGTTCATTTCCACTTAGATCCATGATGAAGAAAGGGAGATGATGTAAAATAAAATAAATAAAAATGGGTGAAGATTTTCGAAAATTTTGAGGAGAGAGAAAGTGGTTAGGGAGTTTTGAAAAAGATATGATTTGAAAAAGATTTTAAATTAATTTTTTTTTTAAGAAAATTCTGAATTTTAAAAATAAATTTCGAAAATTTGTTTTAAAATGGAGAGAGAAGATATTTTTGAATTTAAAGAGGAAAGAGAAAAAAATAAGATAGCACAAGATTTAAAATTTTTAGATCTAATGCTCCTTGTTTTCGAAAATTTTGGAGGGAAAACACCAAGGTACACCAAACTTAAAAATTTTAAGATCAAGACACAAGGAAAACTTAAGAACACTTTGAAGACTCACAAGAACAACAAGAACATGAAGAAGGAACACCAAACTTAAAATTTTTAAAAAACCAAACTAAAATTTTCGAAAAACAAAGGAAAATCAACAAGAAAACACCAAACTTAGAGTTTGGCACAAGATTTAATAGAAAAATTATTTTTGAAAAATTTTTTGAAAAGAAAATAAAAGACTCTGACCCAAAAGACAAATATTTCCTAATCTAAGCAACAAGATTCACCGTCAGTTGTTCAAACTCAAACAATCCCCGGCAACGGCGCCAAAAACTTGGTGCACGAAATTGTAATGTCAATGTTCACATTACTCTCTTACAATTTTGCACAACTAACCAGCAAGTGCACTGGGTCGTACAAGTAATACCTTACGTGAGTAAGGATCGATCCCACGGAGATTGTTGGCTTGAAGCAAGCTATGGTTATCTTGTAACTCTTAGTCAGGATATATAATATCAATAATAATTTTTAATTTGAAATGTAGAAAGTAAAAAGGGCAGAACACAAATTATACTTGTATGCAGTAATAGAGAATATGTTGGAGTTTTGGAGATGCTTTGTCTTCTGAAATTCTGCTTTCCTCTGTTTTCTGATTCACGCATGCACGTCCTCCTATGGCAAGCTGTGTGTTGGTGGATCACCGTTGTCAATGGCCACCATCCATCCTTCTAGTGAAAAGGGTCCAGGTGCACTGTCACTGCACGGCTAATCATCTGCAGGTTCTCAATCGTACCGGAATAGGATTTACTATCCTTTTGCGTCTGTCACTCCGCCCAGCACTCGCGAGTTTGAAGCTTGTCACAGTCATTCAATCCCTGAATCCTACTCGGAATACCACAGACAAGGTTTAGACTTTCTGGATTCTCTTGAATGCTACCATCGATCTAGCTTATACCACGAAGATTCTGATTAAGAGATCCAAGAGATATTCATTCATTCTACGGTAGAACGAAAGTGGTTGTTAGGCACGCGTTCATGGGGGAATGATGATGATTGTCACGTTCATCGCATTCATGTTGAAGTGCGAATGGATATCTTAGATAGGAACACGCATGTTAGAATGGAAAACAGAAATACTTGCATTAATTCATTGAGACATAGCAGAGCTCCTCACCCCCAACAATGGAGTTTAGAGACTCATGCCGTCAAAGAGTACAAAGTTCAGATCTAAAATGTCATGAGATACAAAATAAATCTCTAAAAGTTGTTTAAATACTAGACTAGTAACCTAGGTTTACAGAAAATGAGTAAACTATGATAGATAGTGCAGAAATCCACTTCTGGGGCCCACTTGGTATGTGCTGGGGCTGAGACTAAAGCTTCTCACGTGCCTGGGCTGTTTTGGGTGTTCAACGCCAGGCTGTAACCTGTTTCTAGCGTTGAACTCCAACTTGTAACGTGTTTCTAGCGCTGGACGCCAGACTGCAACCTTGAACTGGCGTTGAACGCCAGTTTACGTCATCTATCCTTGAGCAAAGTATGGACTATTATATATTACTGGAAAGCCCTGGATGTCTACTTTCCAACGCAATTAGAAGCGCGTCAATTGGACTTCTGTAGCTCCAGAAATTCCATTCCGAGTGTAGAGAGGTCAGGATCCAACAGCATCAGCAGTCCTTTTTCAGCCTAAATCAGATTTTTGCTCAGCTCCCTCAATCTCAGCCAAAAAATACCTGAAATTACAGAAAAATACACAAACTCATAGTAAAGTCCAGAAATATGAATTTTTCCTAGAAACTAATGAAAATAAACTAAAAACTAACTAAAACATACTAAAAACTATATGAAATTAACCCCCAAAAGCGTATAAAATATCCGCTCATCAATGATGAAAAAGGAGAAATGTTGTTGATAATCTAAAAAATCATAAAATTGATTCTTGAAGCAAGAAAAAGCAGTGAATACAAAAGCTTCGAAAAAAAAAAGAAAAGAAAAGCAAGCAGAAAAAGCCAAAAGCTCTTAAAACCAAAAGGCAAGAGCAAAAAGCCAATAGCCCTTAAAACCAAAAGGCAAGGGTAATAAAAAGGATCCAAGGCTTTGAGCATCAGTGGATAGGAGGGCCTAAAGGAATAAAATCCTGGCCTAAGCGGCTAAACCAAGCTGTCCCTAACCATGTGCTTGTGGCGTGAAGGTGTCAAGTGAAAACTTGAGACTGAGCGGTTAAAGTCAAGGTCCAAAGCAAAAAAAGAGTGGGCTTAAGAACCCTAGACACATCTAATTGGAGACTTTAGCAAAGCTGAGTCACAATCTGAAAAGGTTCACCTAGTTATGTGTCTGTGGCATTTATGTATCCGGTGGTAATATTGGAAAACAAAGTGCTTAGGGCCACGGCCAAGACTCATAAAGTAGCTGTGTTCAAGAATCAACATACTGAACTAGGAAAATCAATAACACTATCTAAATTCTAAGTTCCTATAGATGCCAATCATTCTGAACTTCAATGGATAAAGTGAGATGCCAAAACTATTCAAGAGACAAAAAGCTACTAGTCTCGCGCATCTGATTGGAGCTAAGTTTCATTGATATTTTGGAATTTATAGTATGTTCTCTTCTTTTTATCCTATTTGATTTTCAGTTGCTTGGGGACAAGCAACAATTAAGTTTGGTGTTGTGATGAGCGGATAATTTATACGCTTTTTGGCATTGTTTTTACATAGTTTTTAGTATGATTTAGTTAGTTTTTAGTATATTTTTATTAGTTTTTAAATAAAAATCACATTTCTGGACTTTACTATGAGTTTGTGTGTTTTTCTGTGATTTCAGGTATTTTCTGGCTGAAATTGAGGGACTTGAGCAAAAATCAGATTCAGAGGTTGAAGAAGGACTGCAGATGCTATTGGATTCTGACCTCCCTGCACTCAAAGTAGATTTTCTGGAGCTACAGAACTCCAAATCGCACACTCTCAATTTCGTTGGAAAGTAGACAATTAGGGCTTTCTAGAAATATATAATAGTCCATACTTTGCTTGAGTTTAGGCGATGCAAACTGGCGTTCAACGCCAGTTCCATGTTGCATTCTAGAGTTAAACGCCAGAAACAGGTTGCAAAGTGGAGTTAAACATCAAAAATGGGTTACAAACTGGCGTTCAACTCCAAGAGAAGCCTCTACATGTGTAAAGCTCAATGCTCAGCCCAAGCACACACCAAGTGGGCTCGGAAGTGAATTTCTGCATCATTTACTCATTTTTGTAACCTTAGTAACTAGTTTAGTATAAATAGAACTTTTTACTATTGTATTCAGAATCTTCGGATCATCTTTGATCAGTTTTATGCTATCTTAGACCTTTAGGGAGGCTGGCCATTCGGCCATGCCTGAAACTTCATCACTTATGTATTTTCAATGGTAGAGTTTCTACACACCATAGATTAAGGTGTGGAGCTCTGCTGTTCCTCATGAATTAATGCGCAGTACTATTGTTTTTCTATTCAATTCAAGCTTATTCCTATTCTAAGATGTTCATTCGCACCCAAGAACATGATGAATGTGATGATTATGTGACGCTCATCACCATTCTCACCTATGAACGCGTGCCTGACAACCACTTCCGTTCTACATGAAGATGAGATAGAATGAGTATCTCTTAGGTATCTAATACAGGGGACCGAGTCCAAGATATTAGAATCTTTGTGGTATAAGTTAGAACCCATGGACAGCCATTCTGAGATCCGAAAAGTCTAAACCTTGTCTGTGGTATTCCGAGTAGGATCTGGGAAGGGATGGCTGTGACGAGCTTCAAACTCGCGAGTGCTGGGCGTAGTGACAGACGCAAAAGGATAGTAAATCCTATTCCAGTATGATCGAGAACCAACAGATGATTAGCCATGCAGTGACAGCGCATTGGACCATTTTCACAGAGAAGACGGGATATAGCCATTGACAATGGTGATGCCCAACATACAGCTTGCCATAGAAAGGAGTAGGAATGATTGGATGAAGATAGCAGGAAAGCAGAGGTTCAGGAGAAAGAAAAGCATCTCCATACGCTTATCTGAAATTCTCACCAATGAATTACATAAGTACCTCTATCCTATTTTATATTTTAATTATGTTTTAATTATCAATTCTCTATAACCATTTGAATCCACCTGACTGAGATTTACAAGGTGACCATAGCTTGCTTCAAGCTGACAATCTCCGTGGGATCGACCTTTACTCACGTAAGGTTTATTACTTGGACGACCCAGTGCACTTGTTGGTTAGTTGTGCGAAGTTGTGACAAAGTGTGATTCACGTTTGAGAGCACCAAATCTTTGGCACCATTGTTGATGATCACAATTTCGTGCACCACCTGGATATGCTCATACTGATTAGCTGTATTCTGGAGGGGAAGGAGGTGTATTTTCCCCAGCTGATCAGGAGGTTTATGTGGCGAGCACATATCCGTGGCACACTCCCGTTTCTGACATTGGTCACTGAGATGGTCCAGCGAGCCGGATTCCTATGGCTAGCAGATGACGTGTCACCACCTCCTGTCCACGGGAAGGAGAATTTGATTCCGTGGGGGACATGGGTAAACGAGAAGCCTCCATCTCGGTGTCGATCTAGGGCCCGAGCCAGAGCCAGAGCAGCAGCAGCGACACCCGGACCTTCTTCTTCATCAGCTGCAGCAAGACCATCGACACCAACAGTAGGACCATCGGCTCCAGCAGCACCTATCGCACCACCACCAGCACCCCAGCCGACGTATTTACTGGTTCATTATCTCTTCTGATTCATGGAGCGTAGTGAGCGCCGCATCATGCGATGCCTTGATCGAGTGGATCAGATGTTTGTTGCACTGGGTGTCGAGCTGCCCCCTATTCCTGACCCTTCTTCATCCAAAGAGGAGGAGCATGAGGAAGAGCAGGCTCAGCCAGAGGCACCTATAGAGACATAGGTTACCCCGGAGGCGCAGCAGACCTCTGTGGAGCCACAGCTTGCGGCCCAGCTAGATGCGACTGTTGTCCCTCACCCCGAGCCTTAGCATCGAGGACGATGCTTCATTCTAAGTGTGGGGAGGTTACCGTCATCGCCGTCGGTGGATAGCTATTTTGGGTGAACATTTTCGGACATTTATCTCTTAGTTTATGTTACTTTGCTTTATTTTGCACTTTTTGGGATTATTGTATATACTAGTATTGTGGATACTTTTATTTTAGTTGTTGCATACTTTTATTTTAGTTGTTGCATTTTGCACCTTAGATTGGATACATTTCATATTTTTAGTTGGATTTTCTTTATATAGTTGTTTTAGCTTTTGGTTGTGATTAGAAAAAAAATTTTTGGATTGTTGAAACCTAGTTGACCCTTTTTGCATATGAAATTTGTTTTGATTGAAAAAGGGATAAACTAAGGAATTTTTAGCTTTCTCAATCACAATATTGCATTAATAAGCTTAGTCAAACAATGAGATTTTTCCAAGGAATTTATCTATAGGGCACCACCCCAATTGATTGAAAAAATTTTTTTGTGGAACTTGCTTGAATTATATACTTTGTGAAGCATGTTTTGAGCTAAGAACACAAGCTTGTGAGATTTGAGTCTAAAGGTATGGTTACATTTTATAACCACTTATTTTCCTTCTTGTGTGTAATTGTTCTCTTCCTGTGATTGTGATCCTTGATTTTTTTAATTCTATATGTCCATTATTCCTTGTATTCATGCACTTATGTGATTGAAGCCATTATTTCATAAAGCTCACTTATCCAAAAAGCCTTATCTTTTTTCTTCCATTGTTAACCAATTTTGGGCCTATGCTTAACCCAATTGTTCTTTTTTTAGCACATTACAAGCCTAAAGTGAAAAATAATAAAAGTCCCTTGTTTGGATCCTTGATTAGCTTAGGCTAGTGAGAGTGTTCATCATTCATGTTTGGGGAGATTTGGAGAATATTGGTTGGGATAAAAGGGTGTTTTGTATTTTTATATTTGGAAACTGGGTGCATACTCATGTATTGAGTAAATGCATAGACCTTATGCATTGATGTTCTTGTACAAGGTTTGAAAGAAAGAAAAAATGAGAAAAACAAAATTAAAAGAATATATATATAAGAAAAAGAAAGAAAAAAAGAAGAAGAGCAATAAAAAGGGGACAAAAATGCCCCAAAGTAAATCCAATAAGAGTCAATGCATAAGTGTTGTGAAATGAAAAAGAAAATGCATGAGTATGTGAAAAAAGTGAAGGATGGGTAGTTAGGTTAGCTTTGAATTTGTATAGGTCATTATATAGGTTAGGTGGGAAAGTCTAGGTTGATCAAGGATTCAAATTCTAGTCCACTTAGCCATATATGATCCTACCTTGACCCTAGCCCCATTACAACCTTTGAGAAAGTCCTCATGATATTTGTATGCATGCATTGAGTAATTGTTGATTGTTAGATGAAGAACAAATTTTGGAAAGCATGATTAGGGGAGAGTTGAGTGAATCAACCCCTAAAAACTTGAGTGACTAGAGTGGATACACATCCGGTGAGATACAATTGTTCGCCACTATCATCTATATTCTTGCAAGTTTGTAAATCTTTTTGATAATTCAATACAATTGTGGGATTGGATTTGATTCTTATTGCTTTAGCCGTTATGCTTGCATAGGTTCTCTTGGGAGTTGACTTGTTTTGACCAAGAAATTGCATTCATAATAGGTAGTTGCATTTAGATAGTTTGCATATAGTTTAGTTGCATTGAATAAATGTCATACCCCTTGTTTCCTTCTTAATTTAGCATGAGGACATGCAAAGGTTTAAATGTGGGGAGGTTGATAAACTCCGTTTTTAGGGTTTATCTTGTGTAGAATTTAGAGTATTTTGTCAACCTTTCATCACATTTATTCAATGAAATAGCATAGTTTTGTGATTCCTCCTTTATTTGTGCTTAAGTGTGAAAACATGCTTTCAGACCCTTGATTTGATAATTTTAATCTTCCTTTGATTTCAATAGATGCCTTGATGTGTTTGCTAGTGATTTCAGATTGAAAAGGCTAGGAATGGATCAAAGAAGTGAAGATAAAGCATGCAAAGTGGAGAAATCATGAAAAGCCAAAGATTTGGGATGCATTCATTGATGCACACACGCAATAGATGCATACGCGTGGATCAAGAAATTCCAGGGACGCGTACGTGTGCTGTACGCGTACACGTCGATGTCCGCACATGACCTCTTTAATGAAATCGTGCCTAGCGATTTCTGAAGGGCTTCTGGACCAATTTTGAAGCTGAACTTTGGCGGGAAAAGGCTAAAAGGGCAAGGATTGAAGGGGAATGGGGGATTCATTCCATGATTCATCATTAGGGAATTAGATCTAGTTTTAGCTTAATTTTCTAGAGAGAGAAGCCCTCTCTTCTCTCTAGAATTAGGATTAGGTTTAGGTTAGAATTTCTTAGATCTAGGTTTTAATTCTTGCTTTAATCTACTTCTAACTTTGAATTCTTTGTTTCTACATCTTGTTCTTCTATTCTCTTGTTGTAATTTCTTCTATTTTGTTTCTATATTTTGTTATGAATTTACTCATGTTCCTTTTATTTTCTTTTAATGTAATTTGAGATAATTAATGTCATTTGTGATTTCCTTGATTGTTGTTAATTCTTTGCAATTAATTGTTGTTAGAATTCATTCTTGTTGTCAATTTACTATGCTTTCTTTTTATGCCTTTCAAGTGTTTGATAAAATGCTTGGGAGGAGGTTAGAGTAGAATTTTATGTTCTTGGCTTGGGAAGGTAACTTAGGAATTCTTGAGTTACTAATGTCCAAGTAATTGATGATCATTGACCCTAGTTCTCACTAATTCAATTAGTGGATAGCTAGGACTTATGGACTTGGATTGATATAGCTCATTTGACTTTCCTTTACTTGTTAGAGGATGATTTAATGGGATTGATCCTTGCAATTATCATGTTGTGGTTAGTGATAAGGATAGAGATCCTTGACCACCAACCCTTGCCAAGACCGTTTTATCATTTGAATTCCATTGCCATTTACTTTTCTTGTCCTTTATTCAAAACCCCAAAATATACAACTCATAACCAATAACAAGAACACTACCCTACAATTCCTTTGAGAGACGACCCGAGGTTTAAATACTTTAGTTATTGGATTTATCAGGGGTTTGAACTTGTGACAAAAAAATTTTTGTATGAAAGGATTATTGTTGGTTTAGAAACTATACTTGCAACGAGATTTCATTAGTGAAATTCTTTACCTTCAAAATTCCGTTCATCACCTCTACCGATTTTGACACATAGTCCACTGCCACCAAAATATACTTGTTTGAGTATGAGGTTGGGAATGGTCCCATGAAATCAATCCCCCATACGTCAAATAATTCAAGTTCTAGGACGAAGTGTTGTGGCATCTCATTTTTTTGGACAAGTTTTCAGCTCTCTGGCATTCATCACAAATCTTCACTAATTCTCTTGCATCTTTGAAGATAGTGGGCCAAAAGAATCCACACTGCAATACTTTGGCTATAGTTCTTTATAATGCCCTCCATAACAAGAACTATGACAATTCCATAAGACTTCCCGTCCTTTTTCCTCTGAGATGCATCTTCTAAGTATTCCATCTGAATATTTTTTGAAAAGGTATGGTTCGTCCGAGATGAAATACTTGGCATCATTGATGAGCTTTCTCTTCTGATTTTTGTTGATCTCCGAAGGCACTTCCTTAGTGGCTTTAAAATTGGCAATGTCTGTGAACCAGGGTGCCTTTTGAACCAGCATTAATTGCTCATCAGGAAAAGACTCATTCACACTCAGGTTGTGTGTGCTATCTTCTTCACAAGGAATTCTTGACAAGTGATCTGCTACTTTATTCTCTACTCCTTTCTATCTTTAATCTCAATGTTGAATTCCTGCAGCAACAAGATCCACCTTATCAATCTTGGTTTTGATTCTTGTTTGGCAAGTAGGTATTTTAGTGCTGCATGATCAGTAAAAACAATCACTTTAGAACCAATGACATATGATCTAAATTTACCATATGCAAACACTATTGCCAATAATTCATTTTCAGTGGTGTAATTCCTTTGGGTTTCATTAAGGACTTTGCTGGCATAGTATATAACATGCACCAAATTGTCTTTCCTTTGTCCTAACACTACCCCAATAGCAAAATTTGATGCATCACACATCAGTTCGAAAGGTAAATCCTAGTTAGGTGGGGGGCAATGATAGGTGTTTAGGAAAGTTTTCTTTTCAGATTTTTAAAAGCTAGCTGTAACAACCGAATTTTCAATATGTCTAGATCATACCGGAAACTGAGCGCTACCAATTTGTCTTCCTAATTATTATCTATTATTTATCATATGAGCCTAATTCGTTGTTAAAAGCGTAGTTAATTTGCGAGGTTTTTTTTCTTTTTTTTTTTTTGAAAATGTTTGGATTAATAGGCGGAATCACTCATAATCAATTCACAGGTAATAACAGATAAAACAGTTATAAACAACCACACATAAATACATCACAAGTAGCTAGCAACATTCAATTATCCAACCTTTATTAGAGTATAGACCTTTAGTTAGAACACCCCTAGATATAGCTAGATAATAACTATATACATATACATACATACAACATCCCAGGTCCTGACCTGTTCAAGAGGTCTCTAAGCTGGCACCTAGGCTAGCCTAGATTCTATACTCACCTAGTCCCTCTAAACTACTAAAGCGAGGGAAAGTACGTTCTAAGTCTTCACAACTCAAGTCAGGTGGAACGTCATCAAAAGATAGAACATCATCTGCTACTCCTCTGCACGTTCAAACTTTTCCACAGGACGTCTCTCTGGTACCTCATGAAGTAGCCACACAATAGGAATCTCGTACACAGGATTTAGGTTAAAGTGCGCATACGAACGGAGTGCAGACGTTGGCTGGTCTCACAGTATATACATATAATCAGAGAACGATATTCACCCTAGACTCAGAAGACTATCTAGAGCAGAATCCTCGTCTTGCGAACGGTCATCAGCGAACTATGGTAAGGTACTCGTACTTCCATCTGAAGGGGGAAGGGAGAGAGAAGGGGTAAGAACTGGGGAGTTCTTAGTAGGGTCGGGGTTATTAGTTACGTTCATTAATTCTATTTTTTTTAGCAGACTATTAGCAGAATACAAAGAAGCAGTAATTAGAAAACACAGATAAGTAGAGAAGATAGAGAAAACAGATAGCAGAACACAAACAGAAGAATACAAGAAAATAACACAAGCACAGAGAATAGAATACAAACAAGGAAAGCATACATTCATACCACAATCATAACAAAGGAAATGCGCAACCAAGTATGATGCATGTCTAGCCCTAGCGCAGGTAATGAGCTCATCTGTCGGTTTCTACCCGCTCCCGACGTAACCCGAAGCAGCTGAAACGGGTATGGTTTTCCAGTCAGCATAGGTACAGTTCTCACTAACCGACGTATGCGTTATATCCTCTGTAAGCAAACTCTGCCTTACAGGTGGCGGCATTCTAGCCGTGTATGAAATCATATTCTCTGTAAGCAATCCTTGCCTTACAGGTGCGGCATTCTAGCCGTGTATGAATTAATATCCTCTGCAAGTGATCCCAAGTTATCAGTTGCAGGTACAGCTCTCAATAGCTGTGTAACATTGGAAAACGTTCTATGGTCGTACCACTATCTATCTGACTGCCTTCACGCAGCAGATCATTACATAATCATTCTCATTATCATCATTCATCATCATTTTCACATTCTTATGCAGTACCACTTTCTTTCTATGTTCAATCATACTATACAAACTTTACATCTTTCACTTTTACAATATCCTGGGTCAAACCAGTTCTCTTTATCATATTATTCTTTTCTCTTTGTATCTCTTTACTTTACTCTGGTTACTCTGTGCTCTATGTTACTTTATTCTGCTCTGATTTCTCTGTTTAACATGTGTATTTAAAGCTTATGTAAATTTCGGTATGAATAGTTAGCCTGTCCCAGTTATAGATTCATTAAGTCTATACTAAAACAGTTTAACATTTCATATAACACCTAACCCTAGTCGCAACTCAAGTACTAACTAAGTTGCCCTAGTTCGTTCACTAGTCTCTGTCTGTTTTTCTGTCATCAAAATTTTACAGACTTTTTCTTGGGTTTTTATCTTTTCTTTAACTTTTTATCTTTTCTTTATCTTTGCCTCACTATCATGTTATTACTACTCCCTAAGTATTTTATGAAGGTAATTATGAGATTCTGCACTTAAAGTTGTCTTTCTAAAGCTTTTACAGAAAACTACCTTTTTTGCATTATTTTATTATTTTTATTAAAATATTATTTTTAATTAAATATTATTATTTAATATTTTATTATTATTTATTATTTTATTAATATATTTTCGAAAATTACCTTAACTTTACCTTTAACCTTTAAAATTCACTTTTTACCACCCGTAACTTTTAATATTTCTACTTTTACCACCCTAACTTTCAGAAATTACCATATAACCCCTTAAACACCAAAAATTTTACTTCCTTGCCCTTTCTAATATCTAAAAGGTGTTATTCAATGTTCTTCACCACACTCAAAGTGTACTTCGTGTTCTTCGTATATTCTTCAGATTCTTTCTATGTTTTTACCCGTTTTTCAGTCTTTTCAGCAACCGATTTTTACCAAAATTCAAAATAAATTTCCAGCCACTAAAACCCCATATTTTCTACATGATTTTAAAACAAATTGAACCTCAATTTAAGCTCTAGGGTTTCATTTTCCAGCAGCCACAAGAACACACATTCATAGCTTGAATTTCATCAAATTTCATCAAATTTTCACCAAAATTTCAACAAGAATTACTCATACAAAAAATCAATTTCAAGCACAGCCAAATCATATCATAATCACACAACTCAAACACAATCAATCAAGATTAAATTCGTCAATCCCTATCTGGTTTTGCTGCTCCTAATTCGGTTAAACTTTCAGGTGGTCCTTAAGCACTTTTTCCTCCTAAATCACATCAAGAACAACTTTAAATCCAAAAACTCTCAACTGACCAAATCTCACTCAGTATGTTAGGAAGAGATATCTCACCTTATACTTGCTGGAAATTCATGTTTCTTGGCCCTTAAGTCAAGTTAAGCATGATTCCTAAGGAAGAACATCAAGAAAACACATGTTTTGCATGGTTTTCCTTGAAAACCGAATTGAAATGGGAGGGAGACAGCCATCTCACCTTATTTCCATCCTTGATAAGTTACATGGTTATGTAGAGGAAGAAGAGAGGATCATTTTGGTGAAATCTGAGTTTTGATTTGAGTTTTAGTTCAGAAGAAATCAAGCTTTGAAGATTAAGTGTTCATGAAGGTTTTTCTCTTTTCTCTCTTGTTATTTTCGGCCAAAATGATGAAATGAGACGGCCTTGGAGGTA
Organism: Arachis ipaensis; assembly: GCF_000816755.2. Lineage (NCBI taxonomy): Eukaryota > Viridiplantae > Streptophyta > Magnoliopsida > Fabales > Fabaceae > Arachis > Arachis ipaensis. The sequence goes on from NC_029788.2 coordinate 56,242,475, forward strand.
TTGGGGGTGTAAGGTGAGTTGTGATTGGTTGGCTTAGAGGTGGATTAAAATAATATTAAAATATCTCTGGTGTACAACTACTAAAACTAGGTGTATCGGAACACTCGTAAAAACATCTCTAAAAATTATTTTCTGAGCTACTAGCATAAATGACACTAGTAACATATTTATTATGAGAATAGAACATGTATAATGAGGCCTTAGCATTGCTAAATTCATTAGAGAGTGCTGGTGCTAAGCTGCACCAGTAAACCGTAAACCCGGTTAAACCGATTTTCTGTTTTTAACTAAAACTGACTAGGTAACCTTATAATATTATTCAAGAATCTTATAATACTAATATAATGATAATATCATCCTATTATCTCTATTTTCTCATAAATCGAGTCCAGTTTGTCAAACTGAGACTATTTACGAAAAACCGAATCAAAACTTCTAACCGATACGGTTCAAAAACCAGGTTCTTCGTGACCGTGTTATCGAGCTTGCCTCGGAAAAGGTTTTAGCTTAAAGATGATATAATGACAATGAGGATTGAGATACCTGATGATATATCAAAGGTTTTCCCCTTACAAATCTTCCGGAGAAATCCGTACTTTCAGAAAAGATTTCGCGTTCTCGAAAACCGGAGTTGTTACATCCTACCCTCCTAAAAGAAATTTTTGCCCTCAAAATTTCAGTTATCTGAGAACAGATGCGGGTAATCAGCTCTCATCTTATCTTCCAATTCCCAAGTGTGCTCTTCTTCTCCTCTTGGTTCCCATGCTACTTTGACTAAGCGAACAGTCTTGCCTCTTAGCTACTTATCACTTCTTTCTATGATCTGAACTGGTGATGCTTGATATGTCAAATCATTTTATAACTGTACTGTTTCTGGTTGTGAAACGTGACTCTTATCGGGAACATATTTCTTAAGTTGCGAGACATAAAAAAAAAACATCATGAAGGTTTGATAAATAAGGAGGAAGGGCTATTTGATAAGCTACTAGACCGACTCTTTTAAGTATTTGGAAAGGTTTTATGTATCGTGGGTTAAGCTTTTTAGTCTTAAGGGCACTACCTATTCCAGTAATCGAAGTTACTTCTAGAAAGACATGGTTTCCCTCACTAAACTCTAAGGGTCTACGTCTATTATCGGCATAGCTCTTTTGACGGCCTTGTGCTGTCTGGATCTTCCGACGAATCTCCTTTATCTTCTCAGTAGTTTCTTACACTAAGTTTGTACCTAAGACACTAGCTTCCCCATCGTCATTCCAACACAATGGTGTCCGACATCTTCTTTCGTAGAGAGCTTCGTATGGTGCCATCCCGATACTTTATTGGCAACTGTTGTTGTAGACAAATTCGACCAATAGAAAATACTTATCCCAACTGCTTTGGTTGTCCATCATACATGATCGTAACATGTCTTCTAACATCTGGATTGTCTGCTTTGATTGTCCGTCTATCTGAGGATGGTATGCTATACTCGTGTGCAATTCTGTTTTCAACGCTTTCTGAAAAGCTCCCCAAAATCTAGTAGTAAACCTCGAAACTCGATCTGAGACAATTTACGAAGGTATCCCATGTAGTCGTACGATTTCTTGAATATATATATTGATTCCAGCCTTTCTAAAGTATAGTCAACTCGAATCGAAAAGAAGCACGCCGACTTTGGCAACCTGTCCACAATCACCCAAATGGCATTACGTCCTGTTGAGGTTCTTGGCAATCTCGTGATAAAATCTATAGTAATCTGCTCCCATTTCCATTGTGGTATTTCTAAGGGTTGCAGGGTTCCTGATAGCTTCTGATGTTCCACCTTAATCTTCTGGCAGGTTAAACATTTTGAGACATAATCAGCTACTTCTTTCTTTAAGCCCGGCCACCAGAACATTTGTTTCAAATCTCGATACATCTTTGTCACTCCAGGATGCATAGAAAATCTACTTTGGTGAGCTTCAGCAAGAATCTTTTGTCGCAATTCTCCAGAGTTAGGCACACAAATTCTATTCTTGTACCTCTATAGGCCACTACGATCCTGTCTCATAGCTTCTTCAGCTCTGCAAGCAATGGTGACATCCGGTGTGGTACTATGGAAATCGGTCCGATTCCAGGTACTAGTTCAATGCTGAATTTTATCTCTCGCTGAGGAGGAAACTCAGGTATGTCGTCCAAGAAAACATCAGGAAATTCCTTCACCATTCGGATTCGTTCTAAGCTTAATTCACTATCATTCGAGCTAGCCGCTAACAGAACGTACCCCTCACAATCACTCCCATCTAATGTAACTCTTACAGAATTCAGATATAAAGTATGAGACAGAAATGGTTTAATATCTAAACTATCAGACAGAATAACAGCAGTTCTTTCATAGCAATCAAGGAAAACATGATACTTGGACAGCCAATCTAATCCTAGAATAACTTCTAAACCACATAGAGGCAGACAGATTAGATCATGTATAAAAGTTCTGTTCCTAATAGTGAATGGTACTTGCAGGAACACTAAACTGGTCAAAGCATTTTGGGATGCAGGTGTATGGACAATTAAGTAAAAATTCAATTTAAAGAAATATAATCCTAACTCGTAAGCAATAGTTAGAGAAATAAAGAATGCGATGCACCCGAATCATACAGTACAGTTAGAAATCGATTCTTGACATAACACTGACCTTGAATGAGGGCGTTCAATTGCACAACATCGTCAATAGTGATAGCAAACACTCGTCCTTGTTGCTGGGTTCTAACTGAATTTTGAGTAAATCCCTTTGGACAATCCTTAGCAATATGTCCAAGTTCTCCACAAGCATAGCAGTTAGGTGATCCAAACTGGCAAGACCTATTATTATGCTCTTTTCCGCATTGCTTACATGCAGTGTTTATGTAAGCCTGATGGGCTCGTTCACCATTGCCTTGCCTTACTTTACCTCCATTCTTACCCGTACGGCGAGTAGTAATGTTACCAACTTGTAGGTTCTTATGCTGTCGTATGCCACGCGCTTTAAAATGCACCCTTCTCCCAGCTGCCTGATGATTGTTAAGACGCCTTGGTGGAAATTCTTGGTGACTTACCTTGGCCACAGTCACTTTCTTAATACATTCTTCCACTAACTTGCTCTTGTTGATTAATTCAGCAAAATTACGTATCTCCAGCGGAACTATTGAACTCATCAGATCATTACGAAGGCCTCCTTCAAACTTCAAGCACTTCCATTCTTCAAAGTCAGCAGGATTCCCTTGACAGATCTTAGGGAAACGACACAAGTCATCGAAATTACGAGCATACTCAGCAACAGTCATATCCCCTTGCCTCAGCTGCATAAGCTCTATCTCNCCAGGCACTATTGGGAACGAACTGCTCTGATACCAAATTGTAACGACCCAATTTTCACTATGTCTAGATCATACCGGAAACTGAGCACTACCAATTTGTCTTCCTAATTATTATCTATTATTTATCATATGAGCTTGATTCGTTGTTAAAAGCGTAGTTAATTTGCGAGGGTTTTTTTTTTTTTTTTGAAAACATTTGGATTAATAGGCGGAATCACTCATAATCAATTCACAGGTAATAACAGATAAAACAGTTATAAACAACCACACATAAATACATTACGAGTAGCTAGCAATATTCAGTTATCCAGCCTTTATTAGAGTATAGACCTTTAGTTAGAACACCCCTAGATATAGCTAGATAATAACTATATACATATACATACATACAACATCCCAAGTCCTGACCTGTTCAAGAGGTCTCTAAGCTGGCACCTAGGCTAGCCTAGATTCTATACTCACCTAGTCCCTCTAAACTACTAAAGCGAGGGAAAGTACGTTCTAAGTCTTCACAACTCAAGTCAGGTGGAACGTCATCAAAAGATAGAACATCATCTGCTACTCCTCTGCACGTTCAGACTTTTCCACAGGACGTCTCTCTGGTACCTCATGAAGTAGCCACACAATAGGAATCTCGTACACAGGATTTAGGTTAAAGTGCGCATATGAACGGGGTGCAGACGTTGGCTGGTCTCACAGTATATACATATAATCAGAGAACGATATTCACCCTAGACTCAGAAGACTATCTAGAGCAGAATCCTCATCTTCGAACGGTCATCAGCAAACTATAGTAAGGTACTCGTACTTCCATCTGAAGGGGGAAGGGAGAGAGAAGGGGTAAGAACTGGGGAGTTCTTAGTAGGGTCGGGGTTATTAGTTACGTTCATTAATTCTATGTTGTTTAGCAGACTATTAGCAGAATACAAAGAAGCAGTAATTAGAAAACACAGATAAGTAGAAAAGATAGAGAAAACAGATAGCAGAACACAAACAGAAGAATACAAGAAAATAACACAAGCGCAGAGAATGGAATACAAACAAGGAAAGCATACATTCATACCACAATCATAACAAAGGAAATGCGCAACCAAGTATGATGCATGTCTAGCCCTAGCGCAGGTAATGAGCTCATCTGTCGGTTTTACCCGCTCCCGACGTAACCCGAAGCAGCTGAAACGGGTATGGTTTTCCAGTCAGCATAGGTACAGTTCTCACTAACCGACGTATGCGTTATATCCTCTGTAAGCAAACTCTGCCTTACATGTGGCGGCATTCCAGCCGTGTATGAAATCATATTCTCTGTAAGCAATCCTTGCCTTACAGGTGCGGCATTCTAGCCGTGTATGAATTAATATCCTCTGCTAGTGATCCCAGGTTATCAGTTGCAGGTACAGCTATCAATAGCTGTGTAACACTGGAAAACGTTCTGTGGTCGTACCACTATCTATCTGACTGCCTTCACGCAGCAGATCTTTACATAATCATTCTCATTATCATCATTCATCATCATCCTCATTATTCATCATCATTTTCACATTCTTATGCAGTACCTCTTTCTTTCTCTGTTCAATCATACTATACAAACTTTACATCTTTCACTTTTACAATATCCTAGCTCAAACCATTTCTCTTTATCATATTATTCTTTTCTCTTTGTATCTCTTTACTTTACTCTGGTTACTCTGTGCTCTGTGTTACTTTATTCTGCTCTGATTTCTCTGTTTAACATGTGTATTTAAAGCTTATGTAAATTTCGGTATGAATAGTTAGCCTGTCCCAGGTATAGGTTCATTAAGTCTATACTGAAACAGTTTAACTTTTCATATAACACCTAACCCTAGTTCGTTCACTAGTCTCTGTCTGTTTTTCTGTCATTAAAATTTTACAGACTTTTTCTTGGGTTTTTATCTTTTCTTTAATTTTTTATCTTTTCTTTATCTTTGCCTCACTATCATGTTATTACCACTCCCTAAGTATTATATGAAGGTAATTATGAGATTCTGCACTTAAAGTTGTCTTTCTAAAGCTTTTACAGAAAATTGCCTTTTTCGCATTATTTTATTATTTTTATTAAAATATTATTTTTAATTAAATATTATTATTTAATATTTTATTATTATTTATTATTTTATTAATATATTTTTGAAAATTACCTTAACTTTACCTTTAACCTTTAAAATTCATTTTTTACCACCTGTAACTTTTAATATTTCTACTTTTACCACCCTAACTTTCAGAAATTACCATATAACCCCTTAAACACCAAAAATTTTAATTCCTTGCCCTTTCTAAGATCTAAAAGTTGTTTTTCAATGTTCTTCACCAAACTCAAAGTGTTCTTCGTGTTCTTCGTATATTCTTCAGATTCTTTCTCTGTTTTTACCCGTTTTTTAGTCTTTTCCGCAACTGATTTTTACCGAAATTCAAAATAAATTTCCAGCCACTAAAACCCCATCTTTTCTACATGATTTTAACACAAATTGAACTTCAATTTAAGCTCTAGGGTTTTGTTTTCCAGCTGCCACAAGAACACACATTCATAGCTTGAATTTCATCAAATTTCATCAAATTTTCACCAAAATTTCAACAAGAATTACTCATACAAACAATCAATTTCAAGCACAGCCAAACAACATCATAATCACACAACTCAAACACAATCAATCACGATTAAATTTGCCAATCCCTACCTGGTTTTGCTGCTCCTAATTTGGTTAAACTTTCAGGTGGTCCTTAAGCACTTTTTCCTCCTAAATCACAGAACATGTATATTGAGGCCTTAGCATTGCTAAATTCATCAGAGAGTGCTGGTGCTAAGCTGCACCAGTTAACCGTAAACCCGGTTAAATCGATTTTCTGTTTTTAACTAAAACTGACTAGGTAACCTTATAATATTATTCAAGAAGCTTCTAATACTAATATAATGATAATATCATCCTTTTATCTCTCTTTTCTCATAAATCAAGTCCAGTTCGTCAAACTGAGACTATTTACGAAAAACCGAATCAAAACTTCTAACCGATACGGTTCAAAAACTAGGTTCTTCGTGACCGCGTTATCGAGCTTGCCTCGGAAAAGGTTCTAGCTTAAAGATGACATAATGACAATGAGGATTGAGATACTTGATGATATATCAAAGGTTTTCCCCTTACAAATCTTCCGGAGAAATCCGTACTTTCAGAAAAGATTTCGTGTTCTCGAAAACCGGGGTTGTTACACTAGCATGCATTCTTGATCAAACACAAAAGGTGCATCAGAGACAAGTAGGTTACTCAAAGGTCTGGCAATTTTTGAAAAATCTCTAATGAACCTTCTGTAGAATCCAGTATGTCCCAAGAAGTTCCTAATTACTTTGACATTACTAGGTGGAGATAATTTCTTAATTACCTCTACCTTAGCTCTATCCACCTCTATGCCTTTATTAGAGATTTTGTGGCTAAGGACTATCCCTTCTGTTACCATAAAATGGCATTTTTTCCAGTTCAAGACTAGGTTAGTCTCTTGGCATCTCTTTAGCACCAAAGGAAGGTGATGTAAGCAATTGGGGAATGAATCACCAAACACTGAAAAGTCATCGATAAATACTTCAATAAATTTTTCAATCATATCTGAAAAGATAGACAACATGCATCTTTGGAAAGTGGCAGGTGCATTGCACAATCCAAAAGGCATGCGTCTATAAGCAAAGACTCCATAGGGACAAGTAAAGGATGTTTTCTCTTGATCTCTTGGGTCTACTACTATCTGATTATATCCTGAGTAGCCATCTAAGAAGCAGTAGTATTCATGCCCTGTGAGCCTTTCCAGCATCTGGTCCATGAAAGAGAGTGGGAAGTGGTCTTTTCTTGTGGCCTCATTGAGTTTTCTATAATCAATGCACATTCTCCAGCCCGTTACAGTTCTTGTAGGGATGAGTTCATTCCTTTCATTGGGCACCACAATGATGCCTCCTTTCTTGGTGACCACTTGGACAGGGCTCACCCATGGGCTATCAGAAATTGGGTAGTTCACCCCCTGCCTGCCAAAGCTTCATGACCTCCTTTTGTACCACTTCTTTCATGACAGGATTCAACCTTCTTTGGGGTTGGATAGAAGGCTTGGCATCTTCTTCCAAGAGGATCTTATGCATGCACATGGAGGGGCTTATCCCTTTTAGATCAGCAAGGGTCCATCCAATGGCATCTTGATGCTTTTGCAGTACCTTGATTAACTCTTTCTCTTGTTCTTGATTGAGGGCGGAATTTATGATTACTGGATAACTTCCATCACTTCCCAAGTATGCATACTTGAGAGTGGGCAATACCTTCAGTTCGAGTTTGGGTGCTTCCTTCACTTCCTTCTTTTCCTCTAATGTTCTTGAAATGAGTGTCTCGGTTGATTGAACTACTGCAGCCTCACTATTTGATGTGGGATCTTCTTCTGATACCTCCTCAAGTCCTTCTTCTTCAAAATTTTCTTGCACTAAGATCTCTACTGCCTCCAATATCATGCATTTTCCTAGTGACTCCTGTAGGTGTCTCATGGCTTCGAACACAATGAATACCATTTTCTCATCATGTAGCCTAAGGGTAAGTTCACCCTTTTGGACATCTATGATAGCTCTGGCTATTGCTAGATTGGCCTTCCTAAAATGATTGAAGCTTTGGCTTCCTCCTCTATATCCAATACCACAAAGTCTGCTGGGAAGATGAAGTCTCTCACCTTCACCATCAAGTCTTCTACTACTCCATGGGGATTTTGAATGATCGGTCTGCTAATTGAAGTTCCATTCTTGTTGGTTTGGCTTCCTCAATCTTCATTCTTCTCATCATTGCTAAGGACAAAAAATTTATGCTGGCTCCCAAATCACATAAAGCTTTTTCCACTGTAATTTCTCTTATGATACAAGGGATTTGGAAGCTTGATGACTTGCATCATTTACCCTTTTTTCTATCTAAAAAGGATCATAAAAAAAGCACATATTCATTGTTTTAATGAAATTTCATGAACCAAATGACAAATATTATGGTACATTACTTTGAAATGGGTTTGTGTTGAATTTCAGGTGAAAAGAGCAACAAAAAGGGAAGGAAACATCAAGCAAAGCTAGGCGTGTGTAATAGGCATGCCACTTGGAACAAACACCATGAAAATGAATGGCCGTGGCATGCCAGTAATGATTTCTAGCGAACAATGTTGAAGGCCACAAAAGGGGCGTGGCACGCCAAGCTGGGAGTGGCATGCCAAGTCCATCACACACAATGGGCGTGCCACTTGAACCATTTGGCGTGGCACGCCAGTTCATCAATCCAGAAAGGCTTCACTTGGGCGTGCCACTTGATATCGAAGGCATGGCACGCCAACTCTAGTCCATCACTTGGGCGTGCCACTTGGTATCGAAGGCGTGGCACGCCAACTCTAGCCCATCACTTGGGCGTGCCATTTGGTATCGAAGGTGTGGCACGCCAGATATCATCCTCACTTGGGCGTGCCACTTGAACGTCAAGGCATGGCACGCCAGTTCAAATTTCCAGAGATGAAGTGAAGACCCAAACACTTGGGCGTACCACTTGGTGTCGAAGGCGTGGCACGCCAGGTATCATCCTCACTTGGGCGTGCCACTTAAAGACCCAGGCGTGGCACGCCAACACTAAAGAAGAGCAAACACCAAAGCTGGGCGTGCCACTTGAGGTCGAAGGCGTAGCACGCCAATTCTCACTATTCACCTGGGCGTGCCACTTAAATACTGGGCGTGGCACGCCAGCTACTAGAGCAAGGAAGAATGCTGGGCGTGGCACGCCACACACTGGGCATGGCACACCAGTTATGTTTTCCAGAGAGGTGAAAAAGCATGCATTATGGGCCTGGCACGCCACACACTGGGCGTGGCATGCCAGTTATATTTTCCAGAGAAGAAGATACAACACCCACAATGGGCGTGGCACGCCAGACCCTGGCCGTGCCACGCTAGTTCAAAGCTCCAAGGAAGAGCCTGTGCATGCCACTTGAGGCCCAAGGCATGGCACGCCAGGCTAACCAATGCTTTAAAGAAGAGCCTGGGCGTGCCACTTGAGGTCGAAGGCGTGGCACACCAGGCTAGCCAACACTAAAGAAAACCCTGGGCGTGCCACTTGAAGAATTGGTCGTGGCGCGCCAAGCCAAATTTGGAGGCTAGGTGTGGCACTCCACTTAAACGCCAATCACGCGCCAGCTACTGGAGGTCACGTTTATTGAGTTTTCCTTTTCCCTCCAATTGTAATTTTCTTTTTCTTTTGTATTTTCTTAATTCTAGTGATAGAAGTAGTATAAATACCCCCTGAAAAGTACTGAAAAAGGGGTTAAGTTGGGTAGTATTGGATTGGCATTGCCAAGTTTAGATCTACTTTTCACTTTACACTTTATCTCTTCCATCTCTTGTACTTTTCTATGAGCTATAAGTAGCTAAGCTCACTCTTATTGGGAGAGGGAGCTCTGTTGTACTTGATGGATTAATGATAGTGAAATTTCTTCTTCTATTCATCTTCTGTTTGATTTACTTGAAGAATTTTTGTTCTTCACTCTATCATTCAATTATCTTGGGAAAGAGATTGAATGATTTTGGGTTTTATGTGAGCCTTGGAAGAGGAATCATAGAACCATGCTTGAGAATCCTTCTCATGCTTGAATAGATTTGGGTTTGGGTTGGATATAGTAACATTAATCCTCCCAATACTTGGATCTAGGAAAGTGTGTGGTAAAATTAGGGACCATTCTTCATCTCTTCTTATGAGCAATTAGACAAAAGAATTGGCTATTGATCAAGATTTGAGAGATTGGGTTACCAAGGGATTGGGACTCAATCACTCATGATTGCCAAGAGGTCAATGAGTTGCATGATTGAAGATGAGATGAATTGGATTTAATCCAAAGAGATCAACATCTCCCAAACCCAATGAATTCTCCTATTCTTATCTTCCAAATTCTTTATAACTTTCTTTTACATTCTGCTAATTCCCCACTCCCTTTTACAATTAAGCCTTTTATGCTTTTGTTCTTTGCATTCTTGCCATTTACATTCCTACACTTTATTGCTTTCCTTTACTTTTATGTCTTTATAATTCTGCAATTTAATTTTCAGTATTCAACACTCTTTATTTGATTAGCTTAACTAATTAACTCATTAGCTAACACTGCTCAATCAATCAATCTCTGTGGATACGATCCCACTCCTCGTCGATTATTACTTGAACGATATTTGGTGATTTTGTCTTGTGTATGATAGGGAGAAGGAGAACTGAAATCTCTTACGATTCTGAACCAGAGAGAACATTACTAAGATTGAGAAGAGAAGCAGTGGCAAGAGGCAAAAGAGTCGTTGGTGAAGAAGAAGAAGAAGATCCAACCCAAACCATGGAAGGAGAAGCACAAAACCATCATGAAGAAGCTGTTGGCAACAACCATGCTCCACAAGAGAGGAGGGTGCTAGGTTCCTACATAAATCCGAATCCTGGGAATTGTGAGAGTAGCACCGTGAGACCTAATATACATGCCAACAACTTTGAGCTGAAGCCACAGCTCATCACTCTAGTTTAGAATAATTGTTCCCTTGGAAGAAATACTCAAGAGGACCCCAATTAACATCTCACTACCTTCTTGAGGATCTATGATACTGTAAAGTCAAATGGAGTTCATCCAGACACTTATAAACTGCTCTTGTTCCCTTTCTCTCTTAGGGACAAGGCATCAAAGTGGCTGGAATCATTCTCCAAAGAAAGCCTCACCACCTGGGAAGATGTTGTTAACAAATTTTTAGCAAGGTTCTACCCTCCACAAAGAATCAATAGACTGAGAGCCGAGGTCCAAACGTTTAGATAACAGGATGGAGAGACTCTATACGAAGCCTGGGAGAGATTCAAGGATTTGACAAGGAAGTGCCCTCCTGATATGTTCAATGAATGGGTACAATTGCATATCTTTTATGAAGGACTGTCATATGAATCCAAGATAGTTGTAGACCACTCTTCAGGGGGCTCCCTCAACAAGAAAAAAACCATTGAGGAGGCCATAGATATCATTGAAACTGTTGCCGATAATGAGTACTTCTATGCCTCTAAAAGGACTCAAAAGAGATGAGGAGTAATGGAGCTCAATTCCATGGATGCCTTGCTAGCACAAAACAAAGTGATCACAGATCAATTAGCAGCTTTAACTAAGCAAATGGAGAAGAATCAAGTCTCAGCTGTCCATGCTTAAGAACCTCCACAAGAGGAAGGGAACCCAGCAACTGAAAGTGAATGGGAGCAAGCCAACTATGTGAATAATCCCTCTAGACCCCCATACAACTCAAGAGGAAGGAACCACCCGAACTTTGGATGGGGGAACTAGCAAAACCACAACCAAGAACACAAGCCTTACCACTCTAACCAATACAATAACCACAACTCCAACCATTAATCAAGTAGCAACAGACCCTACCACAACCCACAAAATACACCCTACCATTCCACCCAACAACAATACAATAACCACCCTCAAGATACCTCACCCCCATTTACATAACCAAGTGATCTCAGTAGCAATCTTGCAAGATTAGAAGCTACTATGGCACAACTAACAGGGACTATCTCCACAATATCAAAAAGACAAGTGAAAGCTGATAGGAAGATAGATGCAATCCGAGAGGAGGCCAGATCCAATATAAGGAATCAAGGGGCAACAATCTCAAAATTAGAAGCACAACTAGGAAACTTTTCCAAGCAAATACCAATGCCCACACATACATTCCCTAGTGATACCATGGTCAACCCAAGAGGGGAATGCAAAGCTATCACACTAAGAAGTGGAAAGGTGATAGATGAAGCAGCCCCAAGTCGAGACAAACATGAAAAAGAAGCTGCAACTGAATCTGATATCAAGGAGGAAGAGCAGACTCCTGCACCAACCCCACCAAATCAAGTTCTAAAGCCTTATGTGCCACAAGTACCATATCCACAAAGGCTGAGAAAAGATGGGAAGAACAGCCAGTTTTCTAGGTTTCTCGAGATCTTCAAGAAGCTTCAAATTAACATCTCTTTTGCTGAAGCATTAGAGCAAATGTCACTCTATGCCAAATTCTTAAAAGAGCTCATGACAAGGAAGAGGAATTGGGGAGAAAAGAGACTGTAGTGCTCACTGAAGAGTGTAGTGCCATAATACAAAAAAAACTCCCCCAGAAATTAAAAGACCCTGGGAGCTTCCAAATCCCCTGTATCATTGGGGATATAAGCATTGAGAAGGCACTATGTGATCTAGGAGCCAACATCAACCTCATGTCCTTGGCAATGATAAAAAGGATGAGGATTGAAGAAGCAAAACCTACAAGAATGGCTCTTCAATTAGCTGACAGAACTTTCAAATTTCCCCATGGTGTGGTGGAGGATATGTTGGTAAAAGTGGGAGAGTTCATCTTTCTAGCTGATTTTGTTGTGTTTGATATGGAAGAAGAGGCCAACACATCAATCATCCTAGGTAGGCCATTCTTAGCTACTGCTGGGGCCATACTTGATGTTCAAAAAGGGGAGCTAGTCTTAAGATTACATGAAGAAAAGATGGTTTGCAATGTCTTCAAGGCAATGAGCTACCCCAAGGAATCCATTGGTGAATGCATGATGGTGAATACAATTGAAAATCTGGTTCAAGGAGTCCTAGAGGAAGAACAATGTGAAGAAATCAAAGAGCAAGATGGACAAGCCTCATGTGGTGAGCTACCACTGGAGACTATAGACGAACTAATCATGATGGACAAGACAATTAAAATGGAAGTGGAGGCACCAAAGTTGGAGCTGAAAACTCTACCTCCAAGGTTGAAATATGCTTACTTGGGTGACAACAACACATACCCAGTGATCATCAATTCAAGTTTGAATGAGGAACAAGAAGAGGAGCTAATCGAAGTGCTGAAACAACACAAGGATGCTATAGGGTGGACACTTACAGATCTAAAGGGAATCAGTCCTTCAATGTGCATGCACAAAATTCTACTTGAGGAAGGTGCAAAGCCCTCAAGACAGTAACAGAGAAGGCTAAACCCAACAATGAATGAAGTAGTCCAAAAAGAGGTGTTGAAACTATGGTAAGCAGGGGTGATTTACCCTATCTCAGATAGCCCTTGGGTGAGCCCTGTCCAAGTGGTTCCTAAGAAGGGAGGGATCACTGTTGTACCAAATGAGAAGAATAAATTGATACCAACAAGAACAGTGACTGGATGGCGCATGTGCATTGACTATAGGAAGCTTAATGAAGCCACCCGAAAAGACCACTTCTTCCCCTTACCTTTTATGGACCAGATGCTAGAAAGACTCGCAAGACATGAATATTACTGCTTCTTGGATGGTTACTCTGGCTACAACCAAATAGTTGTAGACCCCAAAGATCAAGAGAAAACCTCCTTTACTTGTCCTTATGGTGTCTTTGCTTATAGGAGAATGCCCTTTGGATTGTGCAATGCACCTGCAACATTCCAAAGGTGCATGCTCTCCATCTTTTCAGACATGATTGAAAAGTTCATTGAAGTCTTCGTGGACGACTTCTCTTTGGAGATTCATATTCTAATTGCTTGCATCATCTTGCCCTGGTGCTAAAGAGGTGCCAAGAAACCAACCTAGTTTTAAACTGGGAGAAGTGCCATTTTATGATAACTAAAGGGGTGGTTCTTGGTCATAAGATCTCTAAAAAGGGTATAGAGGTAGACAAGGCAAAGGTGGAAGTAATTGAGAAGTTGCCTCCACCATGCAATGTCAAAGCAATTAGAAGCTTTTTAGGGCATGCTGGATTCTATAGGAGGTTTATTAAAGATTTTTCAAAGATTGCTAAGCCTCTCAGCAACCTACTTGTCTCAAATACACCCTTTTTTTTATAGAAAGTGTGTGATAGCCTTTGATGAGCTTAAAAACATACTTTTCTTTGCACCTATTATAGCACTACTAACCGAGATCTACCCTTTGAATTGATGTGTGATGTATCTGACTTTGCTGTTGGTGCTATTCTGGGATAAAGGAAAGATAAGATAGTACATGTTATTTATTATGCTAGCAAAGTTCTCAATGAGAATCAAAGAAACTACACCACCACTGAGAAGGAACTTTTAGCCATAGTCTTTCCTTTTGACAAGTTTAGATCATATCTCATTGGCTCTAAAGTTACTATTTTCATTGATCATATAGCCCTCAAATATTTGCTGACCAAGCAAGAATTTAAGCCTAGGTTGATAAGGTGGGTCTTGCTACTTCAAGAGTTCAACATAGAGATTAAAAATCAAAGTAGAGCAGAGAACAAGGTGGATGACCATCTATCAAGAATCCCACATGAAGAGGATGAAGTACAACAACTTGAAGTGAATGAAAGTTTTCCTGATGAGCAGTTGATGATGATTCAAGAAAGCCTTTGGTTTGCTGATATAGCCAACTTCAAGGCTATTGGGGAGCTGCCCACCAACATCAACAAGTACATAAGGAGAAAACTAATCAATGATGCTAAACACTACATTTGGGATGAGCCCTACTTGTTTAAAAAGGGTGTCGATGGAATCTTGAGAAGGTGTATTTCACATGAGGAAGGACAGAAAGTGTTGTGGCAATGCCATGGATCCACATATGGAGGCCATTTTAGTGGAGAAAGAACTGTAGCTAAGGTGCTGCAATGTGGGTTATTTTGGCCAACAATATTCAAAGATGCAAAGGAATTGGTGTCAAGATGCAATGAATGCCAAAGGGCTGGCAATTTACCCAAGAAAAATGAGATGCCACAAAGGTTCATCACGGAGCTAGAGTTGTTTGATGTATGGGGGATTGATTTTATGGGACCATTCCCATCCTCCTACTCAAACAACTATATATTAGTGGCTGTAGATTCTATGTCAAAGTGGGTAGAAGCCATAGCCACATCAACAAATGACAACAAGGTTGTGATAAGCTTCTTGAGAAAAAATATCTTCAGCCGATTTGGAGTTCCTAGAGCCCTTATTAGTGATGGAGGGACACACTTCTGCAATAGGCAACTTGAAGCACTCCTCCTTAAATATGGGATAAAGCACAAAGTGGCCACAGAAAAGAAACCTTGAAAGGACTATTGGTAACTCAAGAAAGAAATGGTCCAAAAGGCTGGATGATGCACTATGGGCTTATAGGACAGCCTTCAAAATACCCATTGGTATGTCTCTATACCAACTAGTATTTGGGAAGGCTTGTCACCTACCAGTAGAACTTGAACACAGAGCATTTTGGGCTCTAAAGATGCTAAACTTTGATAATCAAGCTGCAGGGGAAAGGAGGCTACTATAACTCAATGAGCTGGAAGAATTCAGAAATCAAGCTTATGAGAATACCAAGATTTACAAGGAAAACACAAAGAAATGGCATGATCAGAAGCTAGCAAAAAGAGAGTTTGTAGAAGGTCAAAAAGTGCTGTTGTACAATTCAAGGCTCAAGTTCTTCCCAGGGAAACTAAAGTCAAGGTGGTCTGGACCTTTCACAATCCTCAAGGTGTCTCCCTATGGTCATGTAGAGCTTATGGAGGACAAGACACAGAGGACCTTCATTGTCAATGGCCATAGGCTAAAGCACTACTTGGGGGACTCTTTGGATGAGCAAAGAGTGAGCTACAACCTCAACTAAAGATGGAGGAACGTCAAGCTAGTGACGCTAAAGAAGTGCTGGTTGGGAGGTACCCAACACTCATATCCTTTTGATTTCTTGCTTTCTAGAAATAGCTTAGGATTGTTGATTTAGGTAGTTTAAGTTTCAGTTAATCCTTTCAATTTCCTGCTTTCTAGAAGTAGTTTGTGATTGTTAGCTTAGATAGTTTAAGTATCAGTTTAAAGTGTTGTTAGCTAGTGAATCTCGTAGTTTTTTTTACTGGAAGTGCAAGGCTGCTGGGTACACTCATTGATGTTAATTAATTGGGCTGAGGAACTAGCTAAGAAGCTAAGTTTGGTGTAGCCACTAACCCACTTAATTTAGGCTTACAACCATTTGAATAAACTAATTTTGAAAGTAAGCCCAGAAATTAAGTTTGGTGTGGCTACCACCAAAGGAAGTTCACACAGCAAGCCCAACATGATTAAAGTTTGAAAGCATTTAGTAAATTGGTGGAGCATACAAAGCCACTTTAATGTGTTCAAAAGGAATTAAGAAGGAAGGAATGTGAAAGAATTAAATTTATTTCACCCTTATGAACACATTAAAATCCAATGATGAACCCAATTTATTATATGCAATGAAATTAAGTTTGGTGTCCCAAGGGACACTCAGTAGTTACATTTTAATTGTATTTTAATAAAGGGAATATGAAGAAGTTCTTTTCACTAATGGGGTTTTCGGTCTTTAATTTCAAGAGAGAGAATGGGGCCCACATGATTGATGGCTCAATGAGGCAGAGAGTCAAAGTATACTTACACTTTGGAACTCAACATATGCAGAGAACCAAAAGAGATAAAGGTTGGTGCCTCTTCCCACGCTAGGCACCACTTCCCAAGTGGAAAAATATTAAATTGATTTTACTTCCCATCTTCCAGACTACACCTCTCCCTCCTATAAAAGCCATTCACTTTCCCACCACTCTCCACACTTCAAACCCCAAACTCCACACGCGAAAAGAACCTCCACACTTTCCCTCTTCTTTCTTTTCTTTCTTTTTACTATCTTCTTTTTCCTTTCTTTGTTGGGACAATTGGTGCGTGGCAGAAGTTAACCAATTAAGAGATTTCAAATAAGAGAATAGCGTTACACGTATAGCTCTTAACTAGCTAAGATCCGTCTCACCAATTTAAAAAGGGTTGTCACAAATTTTAGAAATAAAATACTGGGAGTATGAGTCCCAGATCATCTCCCAACGAGTTACAGGAAAGAGGGCTAATTTATTAATCAGAAAATTCCCAGAAAGTTTGAATTTTGATAATGAGTAATTAAAATAATTATGAATTAAAGCAATAAAAATAAACTAAGAATAATTATTTATATTCCAAATAAAAGGTCTTGACTGGGGGAATAATTAAGTGGAAGTCCTATCCTTGTTGGAATCTTCTCAAGTATAGTGTAAAGAGGTTGTTGTTCTCACTTGGTTAACCCTTACTAAATAAAGAAAAATATAGTGATTGAACTAACTCTTACCCGCAAATCCTATTCCTCTCCCTTGGGGAGGTCTAGCGTTAGTAGGTACAGAATTAGCCTACAATGTCCAATTTAACTAAGCACTTGAGCATTCTAACTCAAGTGTCTCCTCTTAATCAACCCCCATGTCAGGTAGAGGATCTACTCCATTGACATGGAATTAATAATCATAAAAATATAAGAAGACATAATTAAATAAAATAAAATAGAGAAATAAAATTTATTAAAAATAAAAATAACGCTATATATTAATAAATTCAAAATGCAACATAATTATCTGAACAAAGTCAACGAGTAACTAATTAAAAGTGAGGGAATAAGGAAACAAACTAAAGTAATGACTTCAACGAAGGTGATGACTCTTCAACATCCAAAATCCAAGCAAAAGTATAAGCTATGAATGTAAAAGTAACTTTAGATTCAGATCTAACACTAAAAGTAATCCTAATATCAATGTATCTGAATGTGTGTGGATGCGTGTTGAGTCTCTGCATATTCCCTCGCTTTATTATGTGTTTCTAGGCTGAAAATTAGGTTAAAACGCGGCCTGGAGTTGTCTCCAACGTATCCTGTAATTTCTGCAGATCGCGCAGGTCACGCGTACGCGTTGTCCACGCGTTCGTGTCATTCAGCGATTTTCCTTGCCACGCGTTCGTGTCGTTCACGCGTTCGTGTCATTCGTGCAGACTCCAATCCATGCGTTTGCGTTAGGCACGCGTTTACGTCGCTGCGATTTCTCCGTTTCGCGCGTTCGCGTGAGCCATGCGCTCGCGTCAGTGTTCGCTAGTCATCTCCTTAGTTTCTTGTATTCCTTCAATTTTTGCAAACTTCCTCTCCATTCTCTAAGCCATTCCTGTCCTATGAAGCCTGAAACACTTAACACACGGATCACGGCATCGAATGGTATAAAGGAGAATTAAAATACATAATTAAAGGATCTTTAGGAAGCAAGTTTTCAACCATGGAACAATTTTGGGAAGGAATTGTAAATACATGCTAATCATATGAATAAGTGGATAAAGACTTGATAAAACCACTCAATTAAACACAATATAAATCATAAAATAATGGTTTATCAACCTCCCCACACTTAAACATTAGCATGTTGATGAGCGGATAATTTATACGCTCTTTGGCATTGTTTTTATATAGTTTTTAGTATGATTTAGCTAGTTTTTAGTATATTTTTATTAGTTTTTAAATAAAAATCACATTTCTGGACTTTACTATGAGTTTGTGTGTTTTTCTGTGATTTCAGGTAATTTTTGGCTGAAATTGAGGGACTTGAGCAAAAATCAGATTCAGAGGCTGAAGAAGGACTGCAGATGCTGTTGGATTCTGACCTCCCTACACTCAAAGTGGATTTTCTGGAACTACCGTAGTCAAATGGCGAGCTCTTAATTGTGTTGGAAAGTAGACATCCAGGGCTTTCCAGCAATATATAATAGTCCATACTTTGCCCGAGTTTAGATGACGCAAACTGGCGTTCAACGCCAGCTCTCTGTCCTATTCTGTCGTTAAACGCCAGAAACAGGTTGCAAAGCAGAGTTAAACGCCAGAAACAAGTTACAAACTGGCGTTTAACTCCAAGGAAGACCTCTACACGTTAAAGCTTCAATGCTCAGCCCAAGCACACACCAAGTGGCCCCGGAAGTGGATTTCTGCATCATTTACTTATTTCTGTAACCCTAGTAACTAGTTTAGTATAAATAGAACTTTTTACTATTGTGTTAGGAATTATCTTTTGATCATGTTTTGATGATTGAACCCTCTTTGGGAGGTTAGCCATTCAGCCATGCCTGGACCATTATCACTTATGTATTTTCAACGATAGAGTTTCTACACACCATAGATTAAGGTGTGGAGCTCTGTTGTTCCTCATGAATTAATGCAAAGTACTATTGTTTTTCTATTCAACTCAAGCCTATTTCTTCTCTAAGATATTCATTCGCACATAAGAACATGATGAATGTGATGATTATGTGACGCTCATCACCATTCTCACCTATGAACGCGTGCCTGACAACCACTTCTGTTCTACATGCAAACAAGGTTGAATGTGTATCTCTTAGCCTTCTGTTCTACGATCAGAGTCTTTATGGTATAGGCTAGAATTATTGGCGGCCATTCTTGAGATCCAAAAAGTCTAAACCTTTTCTGTGGTATTCCGAGTAGGATCTGGGAAGGGATGGCTATGACGAGCTTCAAACTTGTGAGTGCTGAGCGTAGTGACAGACGCAAAAGGATTACTGAATCCTATTCCAGCAGGATCGAGAACCGACAGATGATTAGCCGTGTGGTAACAGCGCATTTTGGACCATTTTCACTGAGAGGACGGGATGTAGCCATTGACAATGGTGATGCCCAACATACAGCTTGCCATGGAAAGGAGTATGAAGGATTGCATGAAGACAGTAGGAAAGCAGAGGTTCAGAAGGAACAAAGGCATCTCCATACGCTTATCTGAAATTCTCACCAATGAATTACATAAGTATCTCTATCCTATTTTACGTTTTATTTATCTTTTAATTATTAAAACTCTATAACCATTTAAATCCGCCTGACTGAGATTTACAAGGTGACCATAGCTTGCTTCAAGCTGACAATCTCCGTGGGATCGACCCTTACTCACGTAAGGTTTATTACTTGGACGACCCAGTGCACTTGCTGGTTAGTTGTGTGAAGTTGTGACAATGAATTAAGATTATGAATGTGCGTATTAAGTTTTTAGTGCCGTTACCAAGGAATGAATGATCACGGTTTCGTGCACCAAGTTTTTGGCGCCGTTGCCGGGGATTGTTCGAGTTTGGAGAACTGACGGTTCATCTTGTTGCTCAGATTAGGTAATTTTATTTTAATTTTAAACTTTTTATTTCTTATTTTCGAAAAATACAAAAAAAAAATTTTTTCTTTTTCATTTTTCCCAAAATAATTTTCAAAAAAATACCAAAAAAATTAATAAAATCATAAAAACCAAAAATATTGTGTTTCTTATTTGAGTCTTGTGTCAATTTTTAAGTTTGGTGTCAATTGCATTTTCTTAAAATTTTCGAAAACTCATGCATTTGTTCTTCATGATCTTCAAGTTGTTCTTGATGAATTTCTTTGTTTGATATTTAAATTTTTCTTATTTGGTGTCTTTTCTTGTTTTTCATATGCATTTTCAATTTGTTAGTGTCTAAAGTTTGAAAATTTCTATGTCTGGTGTCTTGCATGTTTTTCTTTTTTTTAAAATTTTCAAAAATAAGTTCTTGGTGTTCATCTTGACATTCAAAGTGTTCTTAGTGTTCATCTTGACATTCAAAGTGTTCTTGCATGCATCTTGTGTTTTGATTCATAATTTTCATGTTTTGAGTCTTTTGGTTGTTTTTTCTCTTTCTTCATTAAAAATTCAAAAACAAAATATCTTTCCCTTATTCTCTCATAAATTTTCGAAAATTTGGTTTGATTTAGTCAAAAAGTTTTTAAATTTAATTGTTTTTTTATGAGTCAAATCAAATTTTCAATTTAAAAATTCTATCTTTTTCAAATCTTTTTCAAAAATCAAATATTTTTTATTTTTTCTTTCATAATTTCGAAATTCTCAAAATTTATTTTCAAAATCTTTTTCTTATTTCTATTTCATATTTTTGAAATTAATGCTAACAATTAATTTGATTGATTCAAAAATTTTAAGTTTGTTACTTGCCTAGTAAGAAAGGATCAATCTTTAAATTTTAAAATCATATCTTTTTGTTTCTTGTTAGTCAAGTAATCAACTTTAATTTTCAAAATCAAATCTTTTTAAATTTCTTTTTCAAATCTTTTTCAAAATAAATTTCAATCACATCTTTTTCAAAATCAATTTTAAAATCTCTTCTAACCTCTTATCTTTTCAAAATTGATTTTCAAATCTTTTTCAAAACCACCTAACTACTTTTCTCTCTCTTATTTTCGAAAATTACTAACCCCTTTTTCAAAATTTGTTTTAATTAACTAATTGTCTTAAATTTTAATTTAATTTTATTTCCCATCTTAAATTTCAAATTCTAACTAATATTCAACATAAAAACAAAAGAAAATATTTTTTATTTTATTTTTAATTTTCGAATTTTCCTCTCTCTCATCTCCTTCTATTTATTTATCTACTAATACTTCTCTTCTACTCAAAAATTCGAACCAACTCTTCTCCTCTGTGTTCGAATTCTTATCTTTTCTTTCATCCATCCTTCTCTTCTTATACTCATATAAGGAATCTCTATACTGTGACATAGAGGATTCCATATTTTCTTTTCTGTTCTCTTCTTTTTCATATGAGCAGGAACAAGGATAAGAACATTCTTGTTGAAGTTGATCCTGAACCTGAAAGGACTCTGAAGAGGAAGCTAAGGGAAGCTAAAGCATAACTCTCTAGAGAAAATCTGACAAAAATTTTCAAAAAAGAAGTAGACATGGCCGAAAATAATAATAATGGTGGAGTTGCAAGGAAGATGCTTGGTGACTTTACTGCACCAAATTCCAACTTACATGGAAGAAGCATCTCAATCCCTGCCATTGGAGCAAACAATTTTGAGCTAAAGCCTCAATTAGTTTCTCTGATGCAACAGAATTGCAAGTTTTATGGACTTCCATCAGAAGATCCTTTTCAGTTCTTAACTGAATTCTTGCAGATCTGTGATACTGTTAAGACCAATGGGGTTGATCCAGAGGTCTACAGGCTTATGCTTTTCCTATTTTCTGTAAGAGACAGAGCTAGAATATGGTTGGACTCTCAACCTAAAGATAGCCTAAACTCTTGGGATAAGCTGGTCACGGCTTTCTTAGCCAAGTTCTTTCCTCCTCAAAAGCTTAGTAAGCTTAGAGTGGATGTTCAAACCTTTAAACAGAAAGAAGGTGAATCCCTCTATGAAGCTTGGGAGAGATACTAGCAACTGACCAAAAAATGTCCTTCTGACATGCTTTCAGAATGGACCATCCTGGATATATTCTATGATGGTCTGTCTGAATTATCTAAGATGTCATTGGACCACTCTACAGGTGGATCCATTCATCTAAAGAAAATGCCTGCTGAAGCTCAGGAACTCATTAACATGGTTGCAAATAACCAGTTCATGTACACTTCTAAAAGGAATCCTGTGAGTAATGGGACACCTCAGAGGAAGGGAGTTCTTGAAATTGATACTCTGAACTCCATATTGGCTCAGAATAAAATATTGACTCAGCAAGTCAATATGATTTCTCAGAGTCTGAATGGATTGCAAGCTGCATCCAACAGTACTCAAGGGGCATCTTCTGAAGAAGAAGCTTATGATCCTGAGAACCCTGCAATAGCAGAGGTGAATTACATGGGGGAACCCTATGGAAATACCTATAATCCCTCATGGAGAAATCAACCAAATTTCTCATGGAAGGATCAACAAAAGCCTCAACAAGGCTTTAATAATGGTGGAAGAAACAGGTTTAGCAATAGCAAGCCTTTTCCATCATCATCTCAGCAACAGACAGAGAATTCTGAGCAGAATACATCTAGCTTAGCAAATATGATCTCTGATCTATCTAAGGCCACTCTAAGTTTTGTGA
The DNA here is from genome assembly GCF_000816755.2 of Arachis ipaensis. NCBI lineage: Eukaryota > Viridiplantae > Streptophyta > Magnoliopsida > Fabales > Fabaceae > Arachis > Arachis ipaensis. The sequence continues at coordinate 56,265,453 of NC_029788.2, forward strand.
ATGAAACAAGGTCCTCCATTAGAAATTTGAAGGCACAAGTGGGCTAGCTGAGTAAAAGAGTCACTGAAACTCCTCCTAGTACTCTACCAAGCAATAAATAAGAGAATCCAAAAAGAGAGTGCAAGGCCATAACCTTACTTGGTGTGGCCGAACCTACAAGGGAGGAGGGGGACGTGAATCCCAATGAGGAAGACCTCATGGGACGTCCTCTGAACACTAGAGGGTTCCTCAATGAGGACCTGAAGGAATCTAAGGCTCATAGAGAGACTATAGAGGTTCCATTCAACCTGCTTCTGTCCTTCATGAGCTCTGATGAGTATTCTTCCTCTGAAGAGGATGAAGACATTACAGAAGAGCAAGTTGCTAAATACCTTGGTGCAATCATGAAGCTAAATGCCAAATTATTCGGTAATGAGACTTGGGAAGATGAATCTCCCTTGCTTCCCAATAAACTGAATGCATTGGATAGGCAGAAATTACCTCAAAAGAAACAGGATCCTGATAAATTCTTAATACCCTGTACCATAGGCACCATAACCTTTGAGAAGGCTCTGTGTGACCTGGGGTCAGGTATTAACCTTATGCCACTCTCTGTAATGGAGAAACTTGGGATCTTTGAGGTGCAAGCTGTCTGGTGCACGAATTGTGAATCACACTTTTCACAACTCGTACCACTAACCAGCAAGTGCACTGCGTCGTCCAAGTAATACCTTACGTGAGTAAGGGTCGAATCCCACAGAGATTGTTGGATTGAAGCAATCTATGGTTATTTTGTAAATCTTAGTCAGGAAGTCAATTATGTTTATCAGTTGAATCATACAAAATAAGTCTCTAAAAGTTGTTTAAATACTAAACTAGTAGCCTAGGTTTACAAAAAATGAGTAGACTATGATGGATGATGCAGAGATCCACTTCTGGGGCCCACTTGGTGTGTGATGGGGCTGAGATTTAAGCAAGTCACGTGCAGAGGCCATTTGTGGAGTTGAACGCCAGTTTATGTGCTAGTTTGGGCGTTCAACTCCAGCTTTTGATCCTTTTCTGGCGCTGGACACCAGAATTGGGCAGAGAACTGGCGTTGAACGCCAGTTTAAGTCATCTATCCTTGTGCAAAGTAAGGACTATTATATATTGCTGGAAAGCCCTGGATGTCTACTTTCCAACGCAATTGGAAGCATGCCATTTCAAGTTCTGTAGCTCCAGAAAATCCACTTTGAGTGCAGGGAGGTCAGAATCCAACAGCATCAGCAGTCCTTTTTCAGCCTGAATCAGATTTTTGCTCAGCTCCTTCAATTTCAGCCAGAAAAATACCTGAAATTACAGAAAAACACACAACTCATAGTAAAGTCCAGAAATATGAATTTTTCCTAAAAACTAATGAAAATAGACTAAAAACTAACTAGAACATACTCAAAACTATATGAAATTAACCCCAAAAAGCGTATAAAATATCCGCTCATCACAATACCAAACTTAAACTGTTGCTTGTCCTCAAGCAACTAGACAAATAAATTAGAAGACTAATAGGTTGAGAAGCAATAATGTCTCAGAGTTTTTGAGTGAAGCTCAGATTCTAATTAGATGAGCGGGACTAGTAGCTTTTTGCTTCTGAACAATTTTGGCATCTCACTTTATCCATTGAAGCTCAGAGTGATTGGCATCTATAGGAACTTAGAATTCAGATAGTGTTATTGATTCTCCTATTTCAGTGTGATGATTCTTGAACACAGCTATTTTATGAGTCTTGGCCGTGGCCCTAAGCACTTCGTTTTCCAGTATTACCACCGGATACATAAATGCCACAGACACATAATTGGGTGAACCTTTTAGATTGTGACTCAGCTTTGCTAGAGTCCCCAATTAGAGGTGTCCAGGGTTCTTAAGCACACTCTTCTTTTTGCTTTGGACCTTGACTTTAACCGTCCAGTCTCAAGTTCTCACTTGACACCTACAAGCCACAAGCACATGGTTAGGGACAGCTTGGTTTAGCCGCTTAGACCAGGATTTTATTCCTTTAGGCCCTCCTATCCACTGATGCTCAAAGCCTTGGGATCCTTTTTATTTGCCCTTGCTTTTTGGTTTTAAGGATTATTGGCTTTTTGCTCTTGCCTCTTGGTTTTAAGAGCTTTTGGCTTTTTCTGCTTGCTTTTTCTTTTTCTTTCTATTTTTTTTTCTCGCCTATTTTATTATATATATATATATATTTTTCTGCAAGCTTTGTTTTTTTTGCTGCTTTTTCTTGCTTCAAGAATCATTTTTATGATTTAGGCATGCAAAATGCCCTTGCTCACAACTCTGGGCGTTCAGCGCCAGGTTGGTGCCCATTTTGGGCGTTCAACGCCCATTTACTAGCCATTTCTGGCGTTGAACGCCAGAACCATGCTTGTTCTGGGCGTTCAGCGCCAGGATGTCGCCCATTTTGGGCGTTCAGCGCCAGAACCATGCTCTGTTCTGGCGTTGAACGCCAGACAGGTGCTTCCTCCAGGGTGTGATTTTTCTTCTGCTGTTTTTGATTCCGTTTTCAATTTTTAATATTTATTTTGTGACTCCACATGATCATGAACCTAATAAAACATGAAAAACCATGAAAATAAATAAAAATTGGGTTGCCTCCTAACAAGCGCTTCTTTAATGTCCTTAGCTGGACCTTGCTGAGCTTTTATTCTAGCTTCAACCTTGAGCACTCTTGCTCAACATTATCTTCAAGATAGTGCTTGATTCGCTGTCCATTAACAATGAACTACTTGTCAGAGTCAATATCTTGAAGCTCTACATAACCATATGGTGATACGCTTGTAATCACGTATGGTCCCCTCCACCGGGATTTCAATTTCCCGGGGAATAGCCTGAGTCTAGAGTTGAACAGCAGAACCTTCTGTCCTGGTTCAAAGATTCTAGATGACAGCTTTCTGTCATGCCACTTTTTTTATTTCTTTTTATAAAGCTTGGCATTTTCGAAAGCTGTGAATCTGAACTCCTCTAGCTCATTTAGCTGGAGCAATCTTTTTTCTCCTGC
>NC_029788.2:56268480-56268585 GCF_000816755.2 Arachis ipaensis
ATGCAGAAGCTTGTCATGCCTCTGTCCCAATACTGCACCAATAGCGTGATCACTGGCATCACACATTAGCTCAAATGGTAACGTCCAGTCTGGTGCAGAAATGAC
>NC_029788.2:56270026-56275888 GCF_000816755.2 Arachis ipaensis
TGGATGCAGGTATTAGGTTGATGCTTGCCTCAAGATCGCATAAAGCTGTCTTGGTGCAATTACCTTCTAGTATGCATGGTATCAGAAAACTCCCAGGGCCTTTAAGCTTTTCAGGAAAGCTCTTCAGAATGACTGCACTGCATTCTTCAGTGAGGAGAACTCTTTCTGTTTCTCTCCAATCCTTTTTATGACTCAAGATCTCTTTCATGAACTTGGCATAAGAAGGTATTTGCTCAAGTGCTTTTGCAAATGGAATCTTTATTTCAAGAGTCCTGAGATAATCTGCAAAGCGAACAAATTGCTTATCCTGTTCCTCTTTCCGGAGTTTTTGAGGATAAGGTATCTTGGCTTTATATTCCTCAACCGTAGTTGCTGCAGGTTTATTGCCTGCAGAAGTGGTTGAAGAAGCCTTTTTAGAGGGGTTGTTATCAGCATTTGTGTGTGTCTGATCCCTCACTGGCAATTGAGTACCAGAGTTAGAAATTGGAGCGACGTTAAACGCCAACTCCTTGTCTGTTCCTGGCGTCTGAACGCCATATTTGTGCCCATTTTTGGCGTTCAGCGCCAGATCTTGCCCATTTCTGGCGTTGAACGCCAGTTTTGCCTTGTTTCTGGCGTTGAACGCCAGTTTTGGGCATGGTCTGGGCGTTCAGCGCCAGCCTTCCACCAATTTTCTGGCGTTTTAGTGCCAGAATTATTTTTCCCTCGGCTCTTACTGTCCTCAGGTGAATTTTGGGTGGTTTGCTCATTCCTTAGCTTTTTGCTGCCTTGAGGTGGGGTATTTAATGTTTTCCCACTTCTTAATTGAACTGCTTGGCATTCTTCTGTTATTTGTCTTGACAGCTGCTGCTTTGTTTGCTTAAACTATTCAAAACTGTGCCAGAAACTCTGTAGGTTCTTCTTGTGGAAGACCGGAATATTGGCAACTTTGCTGCACCATGATAATGAGCTGAGGATTTAACTCAAAGCTACTGACTCCAATGGAGGGTATGCAGATGCTACTCCCATATGAAGTAGTAGAGGGGTTAGAATATGACCCCAGAGTCCTCCTGGACTGTTCATTTCCACTTAGATCCATGATGGAGAAAGGGAGATGATGTAAAATAAAAAATTTATTTTTATTTATTTATTTATTTATTTATTTCGAAAATAAAATAAATTAAAATAAAATAAATTAAAATGGTTAAAAATTTTTGAAAAAATGAGGAGAGAGAGAAGGTGGTTAGGAAGTTTTGAAAAAGATATGATTTGGAAAAGATTTTAAATTTTAAAAAAAAATCTGAAAATTTTTTTTTTAAAATAATTTTTGAAAATTTGTTTTAAAAATAGAGAGAAAAGATATTTTTAAATTTAGTGAGGAAAGAGAAAAACAATAAGATAGCACAAGATTTAAAATTTTTAGATCTAATGCTCCTTGTTTTTGAAAATTTTGGAGGGAAAACACCAAGGAACACCAAACTTAAAAATTTTAAGATCAAGACACAAGGAAAACTCAAGAACACTTTGAAGACTCACAAGAACACAAGAACATGAAGAAAGAACACCAAACTTAAAATTTTTAGAAAACCAAACCAAAATTTTTGACAACCAAAGGGAAATCAACAAGAAAACACCAAACTTAAAGTTTGACATACAATTTAATAGAGAAATTATTATTTATGAAAAAGAAGGTTTTGAAAAGAATAGAAAAGATTCTAACCCAATTACCAAGAACACAGATTAACGCTCTAGCCAAATGAGTTATGAATGTAACACTTGTTTTGAAGAAGTATATTTTTTTTTTGAAAAATCAACAAGAAAACACCAAACTTAAAGTTTGGCACAGGATTTAATAGAAAAAATTATTTTTGAAAAAGATTTTAAAAAATATGATAGCCAATTATCATGAACATAAACACCACGTTCTAACTAATTGAGCTATAAATTTAAAGTGTTTTAACAAGGGATAAATAATAAAAGACTATAAACCAAAAAAGAAAAATTTTTCCTAATCTAAGCAACAAAATAAACCGTTAGTTGTCCAAACACGAACAATCCCCGGCAACGGCGCCAAAAACTTGGTGCACGAATTGTGAATCACACTTTTCACAACTCGTACCACTAACCAGCAAGTGCACTGGGTCGTCCAAGTAATACCTTACGTGAGTAAGGGTCGAATCCCACAGAGATTGTTGGATTGAAGCAATCTATGGTTATTTTGTAAATCTTAGTCAGGAAGTCAATTATGTTTATCAGTTGAATTACAAATAAACAATAGAGCATGGATTAAAGGTTACTTGTTATGCAGTAATGGAGAATATGTTGGAGTTTTGGAGATGCTTTGTCTTATGAATCTCTGCTTTCCTCTATCTTCTTGTTCACGCACGCACGTCCTCCTATGGCAAGCTGTGTGTTGGTGGATTACCGTTGTCAATGGCTACCTTCCATCCTTCCAGTGAAAACTATGCTCACGCGCTCTGTCACAGCACGGCTAATCACCGGTTGGTTCTCGATCCAGTTGGAATAGGATTTACTATCCTTTTGCGTCTGTCACTAACGCCCAGCCTTCAGGAGTTTGAAGCTCGTCACAGTCATTCAATCCTTGAATCCTACTCAGAATACCACAGACAAGGTTTAGACTTTCCGGATTCTCATGAATGCCGCCATCAGTTCTAGCTTATACCACGGAGATTCTGATTAAGGAATCTAAGAGATACTCATTCAATCGTATATAGAACGGAGGTGGTTGTCAGGCACACGTTCATGATTTGAGGAAGGTGATGAGTGTCACAGATCATCACCTCCATCACAGTTAAGCGCGAATGAACATCTTTGATAGGAACAAGCGTGTTTGAATGGAAAACAGAAATACTTGCATTAATTCATTGAGACACAGCAGAGCTCCTCACCCCCAAAAATGGGGTTTAGAGACTCATGCCGTCAGAGAATACAAAGTTTAGATCTAAAATATCATGAGATACAAAATAAGTCTCTAAAAGTTGTTTAAATACTAAACTAGTAGCCTTGGTTTACAAAAAATGAGTAGACTATGATGGATGATGCAGAGATCCACTTCTGGGGCTCACTTGGTGTGTGCTGGGGCTGAGATTTAAGCAAGTCACGTGCAGAGGCCATTTGTGGAGTTGAACGCCAGTTTATGTGCTAGTTTGGGCGTTCAACTCCAGCTTTTGATCCTTTTCTGGCGCTGGACACCAGAATTGGGCAGAGAACTGGTGTTGAATGTAACAACCCTGATTTTCAAGTACATGAGATCTTTTCTAAAAGTACGAATTTCTCCAGAAGATCAGTAAAGGGAACACCTCTGCTATATCATCAAGTATCTCAATCCTCATTATCATTATGTCATCCTTAATCTAGAACCTCCTTTGAGGCAAGCTCGATAATGCAATCGCGAAGAACCTAGTTTTTGAACCGTATCGGTTGGCAGTTTTGATTCTGATTTTCGTAAATAGTCTCTGTTTGACGAACCAGACTCGATGCTTTAAATACACATGTTAAACAGAGAAATCAGAGCAGACTAAAATAACACAGATAACAGAGTAACCAGAGTAAAGTAAAGAGATAAAGAGAAAAAGAGTAATATAGATACAGATGAAAATAGTAATCAGAGAAGAGAAAAGAGAAATCAGAACAGAGTAAAGAGATATAAAGAGAAGAGTAATATAATAAAGAGCTATATTTATATATATATATATATATATATTAGTTGCTTGATGCAACCCATAGCTATATTTATATATATATATATATATATTAGTTGCTTGATGCAACCCAGAGCACGTGAGTATAGAGTCTAGGCTAGCCTAGGTGCCAGCTTAGGGACCTCTTGAATAGGTCAGGACCTGGGATGTTGTATGTATATACATGTATATAGATATTATTTAGCTATATCTAGGGGTGTTCTAACTAACAGTCTATATGCTAATAAAGGATGAATCACCGAATGTTGTCAACTACTTGTGATGTATTTTTGTGTGGTTGTTTATAACTATTTTATCTATTATTACTTGTGAATTGGTTATAAATGATTCTGTCTATTAATCCAAACGTTTTCAAAAAAAAAAAATAAACCACGCAAATTAACTACGCGTTTAACAACGAATCAGGCTCATATGATAAATAATAGATAATAATTAGGAAGACAAATTGGTAGCGCTCAGTTTCCGGTATGATCTAGACATATTGAAAATTGGGTCGTTACAATTTGGTATCAGAGCAGTTTGTTCCCAGTAGAGCCTGGGGAGTGGACTGACTATGCTTCATTGCATACTCTGTTGTGTGTCTCATGCGTATAGGATATCCCAGTGATATATGTTGCATGATTGTCTCTGTGTTTTCATTTTGGGAATGTTCACACTTGACTTGAAGTGTTAAGACTGATCACCTTAACAATGATTATTTGGTGTGAACAAGACTACAATGGGTTCATGGAGACGAGGCGTACGGGAAGGAATTCCTAATGTTAACTACGAGAGGGAACAAGAAACGTTTATGGCTACCATGAACAACGTGGCTGAAGTAGTGCGTGAAGCTGCTGTAGCAGCGGCTAGGGCTGTTGAACGTCTCGGAGTGAGAAATGGGAACGAGAATGAATACAAAGAAGATAATGGGAATGATGAGAACAACTTAGGGCATCCTGAAAGACCTATGACCCTTGCGACATTTCTGAAGGTTAATCCGCCTAAGTTCAAGGGTACACTCGTTGCAACTGACACTGATAATTGGTTTCGAGGTATTGAATAATCACTGAGAGTGCAACATGTTCCGGAAGGACAACACGTGGAGTTTACTACTTATATGCTCGAGGGAGAAGCTGAGTATTAGTGGCAGGGGATACAGCGACTGCTACAACGTAATGAAAATGACATTCCTTAGGATATCTTTAGGGACAAATTTTATAAAAAGTATTTTCTGAGAGCAGCACGAGATGCTAAGGAGATGGAGCTTATGTAGTTGAAACAAGGGGATATGACTATTGCTGAGTATGCTCGTAAGTTCGATGACTTGTGCCGTTTCTCCAAGATTTGTCAAGGGAACCCAGAAGACTTTGAGGAATGGAAGTGTTTAAAGTTTAAAGGAGGACTCCGAGAAGAACTGATGAATTCTGTTGTTTTGCTAGAGATACGAAATTTTGCTGAACTGGTGAATAAAAGTAAACTAGTGGAAGAATGTTCAAAGAAGGTGGCGATAGCTCGAGCAAGTCGTAGGGAGGATTCACAAAGAGACTTTGTTTAAAATTTAGCCCCTCAAGGTCGCAACTTTAAAGCCATTGGTCAATTCCAGTGTTGGAATGGAAACCACCGAGAAGTCAGCCTTTTAACTCGCAATAATGGTAGTGACAATAACCGTGATATTGAACAAGGACATGAGAGTCGACCTCACCAAGCTCAAAGTGGTGTAGTATGCCCAACTTGTGGAAAGCATCATGGTAGTAGGCTTTGCCGGTTCAGAATAGGTTTATGTTACTACTGTAATAAGGAAGGACATCGGGCAAGAGACTGTCGAAAAAGAATGGTAGATGAGTCCGCTGGCAATACTATAAAGTTTGGATTTATCACTCGAGGTAAAGTAAGGCAAGGCAATGGTAAACGAGCCCGTCAGGCTTACATAAACCCTGCATGTAAGCAATGCAGAAAAGAGCATAGTAACAGGTCTTGCCAGTTTGGATCACCTAACTGCTATGCTTGTGGAGAACTTGGACATATTGCCAAGGATTGTCCGAAGGGATTTACTCAAAATTCAGTTAGAATCCAGCAACAAGGACGAGTGTTTGCTATCACTATTGATGATGTTGTGCAATCGAACGCCCTCATTCAAGGTCAGGTTATGTCAAGAATCGATTTCTAACTGTACTGTATGATT
>NC_029788.2:56285035-56287801 GCF_000816755.2 Arachis ipaensis
ACTATTGATGATGTTGTGCAATCGAACGCCCTCATTCAAGGTCAGGTTATGTCAAGAATCGATTTCTAGTTGTACTGTATGATTCGGGTGCATCGCATTCTTTTATTTCTTTAACTATTGCTCACGAGTTAGGATTATATTTCTTTAAATTGAATTTTTACTTGATTGTCCATACACCTGCATCCCAAAATGCTTTGACCAGTTTAGTGTGCCTGCAAGTACCATTCACTATTAGGAATAGGACTTTTATACACGATCTAATCTGTTTACCTCTATGTGGTTTAGAAGTTATTTTAGGATTAGATTGGTTATCTAAGTATCATGCTTTCCTTGATTATTTTAAAAGAACTGTTGTTATTCCATCTGATAGTCTATGTACTAAACCATTTCTGTCCCACACCTTATATCTGAATTCTGTAAGAGTTACCTTAGGCGGGAGAGATTGTGAGGGGTACGTTCTGTTAGCGGCTAGCTCGAATGATAGTGAATTAAGCTTAGAACGAATATGAATGATGAAGGAATTTCCTGATGTTTTCTTGGACGACATACTTGAGTTTCCTCCTCAGCGAGAGATAGAATTCAGCATTGATCTAGTATCTGGAGCTGGACCGATTTCCATAGCACTGTGCTGGATGTCACCATTGCTTGCAGAGCTGAAGAAGCTGTGAGATAGGATCGTAGTGGCCTATGGAGGTACAAGAAAAGAATTTGTGTGCCTAACTCTGGAGAATTGCGACAAAAGATTCTTGCTGAAGCTCACCAAAGTAGATTTTCTATGCATCCTGGAGTGACAAAGATGTATCGAGATTTAAAACAAATGTTCTGGTGGCCGAGCTTAAAGAAAGAAGTAGCCGATTATGTCTCAAAATGTTTAACCTGCCAGAAGATGAAGGTGGAACATCAGAAGCTGTTAGGAACCCTGCAACCCTTAGAAATACCACAATGGAAATGGGAGCAGATTTCTATGGATTTTGTCACAGGATTGCCAAGGACCTCAACTGGACACGATACCATCTGGGTAATTGTGGACAGGTTGACAAAGTCAGCGCACTTCCTTCTGATTCGAGTTGATTATACTTTAGAAAGGCTGGAACGAATATATACTCAAGGAATCGTATGACTACATGGGATACCTTCATAAATTGTCTCAGATCGAGTTTTGAGGTTTACTAATGGATTTTGGGGAGCTTTCCAGAAAGCATTGGGAACAGAATTGCATATGAGTACAACATACCATCCTCAGATAGACGGACAATCAGAGCGGACAATCCAAACATTGGAAGACATGCTAAGATCTTATGTGATGGATAACCAAGGCAGTTGGGATAGGTATTTGCCATTGGTCGAGTTCGTCTACAACAACAGTTACCAACAAAGTATCGGGATGGCACCATATGAAGCTCTCTACGGAAGGAGATGTCAAACACCATTGTGTTGGAATGACGACGGAGAAGCTAGTGTCTTATGTCCAGACTTAGTGTAAGAAACTACTGAGGAGATAAAGGAGATTTGTCGGAAGATTCAAACAGCACAAAGCCGTCAAAAGAGCTATGCCGATAATAGACGTAGACCCTTAGAGTCTAGTGACGGAAACCGTGTCTTTCTAGAAGTAACCTCGATTACTGGAATAGGTAGAGTCCTTAAAACTAAAAAGCTTAACCCACGATACATAGAACCTTTCCAAATACTTAGAAGAGTCGGTCTAGTAGTTTATCAAATAGTCCTTCCTCCTTATTTATCAAACCTTCATGATGTTTTTCATATTTCGCAACTTAAGAAATATATTCTCGACAAGAGTCACGTTTTACAACCAGAGACAGTACAGTTATGAAATAATTTGACATATCAAGCATCACCGGTTCAAATCGTAGAAAGAAGTGATAAGCAGCTAAAAGGCAAGACTGTTCGCTTAGTCAAAGTAGCATGGGAACCAAGAGGAGAGGAAGAGCACACTTGGGAACTGGAAGATAAGATGAAAGTTGATTACCCGCATTTATTCCTAGGTAACTGAAATTTTGAGGGCAAAATTTTCTTTAAGAAGGGTAGAATGTAACAACCCTGATTTTCAAGTACATGAGATCTTTTCTAAAAGTACGGATTTCTCCAGAAGATCAGTAAAGGGAACACCTCTGCTATATCATCAAGTATCTCAATCCTCATTATCATTATGTCATCCTTAATCTAGAACCTCCTTTGAGGCAAGCTCGATAATGCAATCGCGAAGAACCTAGTTTTTGAACCGTATCGGTTGGCAGTTTTGATTATGATTTTCGTAAATAGTCTCTGTTTGATGAACCAGACTCGATTCATGAGAGGAGAGAGATAATAGTATAATATTATCATTATATTAGTATTAGAAAATGCTTGAATGGCATTATAAGGTTACCTGGTCTGTTTTTGTTAAAAACTGAAAATCGGTTTAACCGGGTTTACGGTTTACTGGTGCAGCTTAGCACCAGCACTCTCTGATGACTTTAGCAATGCTAAGGCCTCATTATAATGTTCTATTCTCATAATAAATATGTTACTAGTGTCATTTATGCTAGTAGCTCAGAAAATAATTTTTAGAGATGTTTTTACGAGTGTTCCAGTACACCTAGTTTTAGTAGTTGTACACAAGAGATATTTTAATATTATTTTAATCCACCTCCAAGCCAACCAATCACAATTCACCTTACACCCCCAAGACCTCCAAGGCTGTCTCATTTCATCATTTTGGCCGAAAATAACAAGAGAGAAAAGAGAGAAACTTTCATGAACACTTAA
>NC_029788.2:56289132-56331163 GCF_000816755.2 Arachis ipaensis
TATATATATATTTTCCTGCAGTAAGCAGAGGCTGTCTCAGATGAGCAGCTATTATTATATGCGCATTTATTTAGGAACGGAAAATCGTATCCGGAAAATCAGGATTACTCGTGACCGGATAAATGTCGGGATTGCGGGCAGCCAACCGACACATGAGCTCATGGCCTGCGCTAGGGCTAGACATGCATCATTCTTGTCTGCGCATCACTCTCTGTTGCATTCCTTTCTGTGTGTGATCTACTTCTTTATGTTTGTCTGCTTGTATGCTATTTCTATGTTTTATTTTCTTGTATTCTTTTGTTTGTGTTCTGCTTTCTGTTGTCTCTACTTTCTCTTTCTATCTTTATCTTTTGTTTACTGCTTCGCTATATTCTATTATTCGTCTGCTAATCGACCCCAAATAAATGAACGTAACTAATAACCCCGGCCCTACTAAGAACTCCCCAGTTCTTATCCCCTTCTCTCCCTTCCTCCCCTTCAGATGGAAACGGGCGGACCTCTTGAATAGGTCAGGACCTGGGATGTTATATGTATATACATGTATATAGATATTATTTAGCTATATCTAGGGGTGTTCTAACTAACAGTCTATATGCTAATAAAGGCTGAATCACCGAATGTTGTCAACTACTTGTGATGTATTTTTGTGTGGTTGTTTATAACTATTTTATCTGTTATTACTTGTGAATTGGTTATAAATGATTCTGTCTATTAATCCAAATGTTTTCAAAAAAAAAAATAAACCACGCAAATTAACTACGCGTTTAACAACGAATCAGGCTCATATGATAAAGATAATAATTAGGAAGACAAATTGGTAGCGCTCAGTTTCCGGTATGATCTAGACATATTGAAAATTGGGTCGTTACATTGAATGCCAGTTTACGTCATCTATCCTTGTGAAAAGTATGGACTATTATATATTTCTGGAAAGCCCTGGATGTCTACTTTCCAACGCAATTGGAAGCATGCCATTTCGAGTTCTGTAGCTCCAGAAAATCCACTTTGAGTACAGGGAGGTCAGAATCCAACAGCATCAGCAATCCTTTTTCAGCCTGAATCAGATTTTTGCTCAGCTCCTTCAATTTCAGCAAGAAAAATACCTGAAATTACAGAAAAACACACAACTCATAGTAAAGTCCAGAAATATGAATTTTTCCTAAAAACTAATGAAAATAGACTAAAAACTAACTAGAACATACTCAAAACTATATGAAATTAACCCCAAAAAGCGTATAAAATATCCGCTCATCACTGCCAAAATCTCATTAGAGATGGCAGACAACTCAAGAAAATAGGCTTATGGACTAGTAGAGGACATGCTAGTAAAGGTTGAAGGCCTTTACATCCTTGCTGATTTCATAATCCTAGACATTGGGAAGGATGAGGATGAATCCATCATCCTTGGAAGACCCTTCCTAGCCACAGCAAGAGCTGTGATTGATGTGGACAGAGGAGAGTTGGTCCTTCAACTGAATGAGGACTACCTTGTATTTAAAACTCAAGGTTCTCCTTCTGTAACCATGGAGAGGAAGCATGAAAAGCTTCTCTCACTGCAGAGTCAACCAAAGCCCCCACATTCAAACTCTAAGTTTGGTGTTGGGAGGCCACAACCAAACTCTAAGTTTGGTGTTGAAACCCCCACATTCAAACTCTAAGTTTGGTGTTGAAAGGTCCCAACAATGCTCTAAATATCTGTGAGGCTCCATGAGAGCTTACTGTCAAGCTATTGACATTAAAGAAGTGCTTGTTGGGAGGCAACCCAATGTTATTTAACTATATTTAATTATTTTCTATTTCTATTTTATGTTTTTTTAGGTTGATGATCATGTGAAGTCACAAAAACTACTGAAAAATCAAAAACAGAATGAAAACAGCATTAAAAACAGCTCACCCTGGAAGAGGAACTTACTGGCATTTAAACGCCAGTAAGAAGCATCAAACTGGGGTTTAACGTCAGAAAGAAGCATCAAGCTGTCATTAAACGCCAGAAACAAGCACCAGACTGGCGTTTAACACCAGAACAGAGCATGGAAGTGGCGTTAAATGCCAGAAACAAGCAGCAAGCTGGCGTTTAATGCCAGACATGCACTCTAAGAGCGTTTTGCATGCCTAATTGGAGTAGGGATGCTAAGTCCTTGACCCCTCTGGATCTGTGGACCCCACAGGATCCCCACCTATCCCACCTTTTCTTTTCTCCTCTTCACACCTTTTCATAACTCTCTTCCCCAAATACCCTTCACCAATCACCTCCATACCACTTCCCTAAATACCCTTAACCACTCACATTCATCCACTCTTCCCCATAAACCCCACCTACCTCCAAAATTCAAATTCTTTTCCCTTCCAAACCCAACCCCTTGGCCGAATACACTCTCTCCCTCCATCTCCTCCATTTTCTTCTTCTTCTACTACTTTCTTTCTTCTTTTGCTCGAAGACGAGCAAATCTTTTAAGTTTGGTTTGGTAAAAGCATTGCTTTTTGTTTTTCCATAACCATCAATGGCAGCTAAGGCCAGAGAAACCTCAAGAAAGAGGAAAGGGAAGGCAATTTCTTCCACCTCTGAGTCATGGAAGATGGAGAGATTCATCTCAAAGGTCCATCAAGACCACTTCTATGAAGTTGTGGCCAAGAAAAAGGTGATCCCTGAGGTCCCCTTTAAGCTCAAAAAGAGCGAATATCCGGAGATCCGACAAGAGATTAGAAGAAGAGGATGGGAAGTTCTCTCTAATCCTATTCAACAAGTCGGGATCTTAATGGTTTAAGAGTTCTATGCAAACGCATGGATCACTAGGAACCATGATCAAAGTAGGAACCCGAATCCAAAGAACTGGCTTACCATGGTTCGGAGGAAATACTTAGATTTCAGTCCGGAAAATGTAAGGTTGGCGTTCAACTTGCCAATGATGCAAGAAAACGTACCCCCCTACACTAGAAGGGTCAAATTTGATCAAAGGTTAGACCAAGTCCTCATGGACATATGTGTGGAAGGAGCTCAATGGAAATTTGACTCAAGAGGCAAGCCGGTTCAATTGAGAAGACCGGACGTTAAGCTTGTAGCTAGAGGATGGTTGGAGTTCATTCAACGCTCAATTATTCTTACTTGCAACCGGTCTGAAGTTACTGTAGAGCAGTCCATCATGATCCATAGTATCATGATTGGGGAGGAAGTGGAAGTTCATGAGATTATACCTTAAGAACTCTACAAGGTGGCTGACAAGTCCTCCACTTTGGCAAGGTTAGCCTTTCCTCACCCCATTTGCCACCTCTGCAATTCGGATGGAATTGACATAGAAGGAGATGTCCTCATTGATGAGGACAAGCCCATCTCTAAGAAAAGGACGGAGCAAACAAGAGATCATGGACCTCAACAAGAGCATGAGGAAATTCCTCACCATGAAATCCCTGAGATGCCTCAAGGGATGCACTTCCCTCCACAAAACTATTGGGAGCAAATCAACACCTCCCTAGGAGAATTAAGTTCTAACATGGGACAACTAAGGATGGAACACCAAGAGCACTCCATCATTCTCCATGAGATTAGAGAAGATCAAAGAGCTTTGAGGGAGGAGAAACAAAGACAAGGAAGAGACATAGAGGAGCTCAAGAACACCATTAGACGCCACCCTCACTAAGGTGGACCCGTTCCTTAATCTCCTTGTTCTTATTTTTTCAGTTTTTCGTTTACTATGCTTTATGTTTATCTATATTTGTGTCTTTATTACATGATCATTAGTGCTTAAGTGTCTATGTCTTAAAGCTATGAATGTCCTATGAATCAATCTCCTCTCTTAAATGAAAACTGTTCTAAAAACAAAAGAACAAGAAGTACATGGTTTCAAATTCATCGTTGAAATTAGTTTAATTATTTTGATGTGGTGACAATACTTTTTGTTTTCTGAATGAATGCTTGAACAGTGCATATGTCTTTTGAATTTGTTGTTTATGAATGTTAAATCTGTTGGTTCTTGAAAGAATGATGAAAAAGGAGAAATGTTATTTGATAATCTGAAAAATCATAAAATTGATTCTTGAAGCAAGAAAAAGCAGTGAATACAAAGCTTGCGAAAAAAAAAGTGGTGAAAATAAAAGAAAAAAAAACAAAAGAAAAAGAAAAAGCAAGCAGAAAAAGCCAAGAGCTCTTTAAACCAAAAGGCAAGAGCAAAAAGCCAATAGCCCTTAAAACCAAAAGGCAAGGGTAATAAAAAGGATCCAAGGCTTTGAGAATTAATGGATAGGAGGGCCTAAAGGAATAAAATCCTGGCCTAAGCGGCTAAACCAAGCTGTCCCTAACCATGTGCTTGTGGCGTGAAGGTGTCAAGCCAAAAGCTTGAGACTAAGCGGTTAAAGTCGAGGTCCAAAGCAAAAAAAGAGTGTGCTTAAGAACCCTGGACACTCTAATTGGGGACTCTAGCAAAGCTGAGTCACAATCTGAAAAGGTTCACCCAGTTATGTGTCTGTGGCATTTATGTATCCCGTGGTAATACTGAAAAACAAAGTGCTTAGGGCCATGGCCAAGACTCATAAAGTAGCTGTGTTCAAGAATCAACATACTGAACTAGGAGAATCAATAACACTATCTGAATTCTGAGTTCTTATAGATGCCAATCATTCTGAACTTCAAGGGATAAAGTGAGATGCCAAAACTGTTCAGAGGCAAAAAGCTACTAGTCCCGCTCATCTGATTAGAGCTAAGTTTCATTGATAGTTTAGAATTTATAGTATATTCTCTTCTTTTCATCCTATTTGATTTTCAGTTGCTTGGGGACAAGCAAGAATTTAAGTTTGGTGTTGTGATGAGTGGATAATTTATACGCTTTTTGGCATTATTTTTATATAGTTTTTAGTATGATTTAGCTAGTTTTTAGTATATTTTTATTAGCTTTTAAATAAAAATCACATTTTTGGACTTTACAATGAGTTTGTCTATTTTTCTGTCATTTCAGGTAATTTTTGGCTGAAATTGAGGGACTTGAGCAAAAATCAGATTCAGAGGCTGAAGAAGGACTGCAGATGCTGTTGGATTCTGACCTCCCTGTACTCAAAGTGAATTTTCTGGAGCTACAGGATTCCAAATGGTGCTCTCTCAATTTCGTTGAAAAGTAGACATCCAGGGCTTTCCCGCAATATATAATAGTCCATACTTTGCCTGAGTTTAGATGACGCAAACTGGCGTTCAACGCCAGCTCTCTGCCCTATTCTGGCGTTAAACGCCAGAAACAGGTTGCAAAGCAGAGTTAAACGCCAGAAACAAGTTACAAATTGGAGTTTAACTCCAAGGAAGACCTCTACACGTGAAATCTTCAATGCTCAGCCCAAGCACACACCAAGTGGGCCCGGAAGTGGATTTCTGCATCATTTACTTATTTTTGTAACCCTAGTAACTAGTTTAGTATAAATGGAACTTTTTACTATTGTGTTAGGAATTATCTTTTGATCATGTTTTGATGATTGAACCCTCTTTGGGAGGCTGGCCATTCGGCCATGCCTGGACCATTATCACTTATGTATTTTCAACGGTAGAGTTTCTACACACCATAGATTAAGGTGTGGAGATCTGCTGTTCCTCATGAATTAATGCAAAGTACTACTGTTTTTCTATTCAATTCAGACCTATATCTTCTCTAAGATATTCATTCGCACACAAGAACATGATGAATGTGATGATTATGTGACGGAAGTAGCCATTGACAACGGTGATGCCCAACATACAGCTTGCCATGGAAAGGAGTATGAATGGTTGGATGAAAGCAGTAGGAAAGCAGAGGTTTAAAAGGAACAAAAGCGTCTCCATACGCTTATCTGAAATTCTCACCAATGAATTACATAAGTATCTCTATCCTATTTTACGTTTTATTTATCTTTTAATTATTAAAACTCTATAACCATTTAAATCCACCTGACTGAGATTTACAAGGTGACCATAGCTTGCATCAAGCCGACAATCTCTGTGGGATCGACCCTTACTCACGTAAGGTTTATTACTTGGACGACCCAGTGCACTTGCTGGTTAGTTGTGCGAAGTTGTGACAAAGAATTAAGATTATGAACGTGCATATTAAGTTTTTAGCGCCGTTACCATGGAATGAATGATCACGATTTCGTGCACCACATGTCCTCATGCTTAGTTAAAGGAGATAAAGTAAATGAGTAGGGAAATGTAAAACTCATGAAATGCAATGCAACCTATATATATAAATGCAACTATATGATTCTTATCTACTTGGTTAAAAGTAAATAAGCTCTTCAAGAAAAATATAAATCAAATTCCACTAATTCAATTTATACAGTAAGAACAGATAGAAAATGCAAGAAGATAGCTTATGAAAGCAAGGAACATAGAATTAAGCATTGAACCCTCACTGCTGGTGTATGCGCACTCTAGTCTCTCAAGTGTATAGGGTAATCACTCTACTCTTCTCTAATCATGCTTTCTAAATTTTATTCTTCACCTAACCAATCAACAATATTTAATGTACCAATGCAACATCATGAGGTCTTTTCAAGGTTGTAATGGGGCTAAGGTAAGGGTGAGGGTATATATGTGGCTAAGTGAGCTAAAATTGAATCTTTGTCTAGCCTAAGCCCTCACCTAACATACATATACTCTATGTAATTCTAATTCATGCCTGGCTACCCAAAAATTCCCACTTTTGCATTACATACTCATGCATCAACTTTCTTTTAATTTTTATCACATATGCATTGATCTTTGAACTTAGCTTAACTTAGAATTGGGGTAATTTTGTCCCCTTATTTATTTTTTTATTGAATATCTTTGGTTTTTTTTTTAACATGAAAATAAACATAGCTTATCAATGCACATAGATTTTTAATTTTTCTAGTTTCACATGAGTAGGTACCCAAATTTCCATTATTTTATCATGACACATTCCCTTATTAACCCTTGTTCCCACACTTCTCCCATACTTAATTAACACACAATTTCTATCTTAAGCTAACCAAAGATTCAATTGGGATATTTAATTGTTTTTCCGCTTAAGGCTAGTAATGTGGTAAAATATAGAACAAATAGGATTTAAACGGCTCAAAGTGGCTAACAAAGGTAATTGAAAGGGGTAGGCTTATTTGGGATAAGTGAGCTAAACAAGTAATGGCCTTAATCATATGCGTGCATATAAATACATTAAATATTGGACATATAGGATGAAACAAAACAAAGATTACAATCATAGAAAAGTAAACACACAAGAATAAAATATTCATGGTTAAATAATGTAACCATGTAAATAAGCTCAAATCTCACAGGTTGTGTGTTCTTAGCTTTTTAAACTATGTTCCAAATACAACTTCAAACAAATTTAACACATAAGTTTTGATTTAAATTAGTGCAATTTTTCAAAAATAGAGTCTTAGAAGAAACTTATTATTTTCAATCAAGTAGAACATGCATGCAAATAACCTATTTCTATGCAATCTATCCTATTCTACAAAAGAAAAACTAACTAAATATCCTATTTTATTGGTGTTTAGGGAAGAGAATTTACCTCCGGAAGTCAGGTACTGACCGACCTCCCCACACTTAAGGTTTTGCACCGTCCTCGGTGCCATCTGTCAGGAACAAAGGGGGCCTGGTAGCAGTATCTCTACCATCGGGGCCGTCATGGCTCCCTGTGCTGGTAAATGAAGTGGAGTCTGAGGTGTCTGGGTCTTTGTCAGGTCTGTAGTTTCCCATAAGTAGCTCCTTAAGGTATGTGAATCGGCGCTGGTTACGGCGCTCTCTTAACTTTGCTTTGTGTTCCTGCCGATCCAACCTTTCAAGTATTTGATGGAGCAATTGGTTTGTTGTAGGTGCTTGTGGTGTGGAAGAAGAGGGGGTGTCTTCTGCTGGTTCTGTGCTCCGGTTGATAGTGGCTGCTGGAGGTCTTATATATTTCCCGTTAGGGACGTGCTGATCATCCCGTGGAAGCATGGCTTTGGTGTCCCCAGCCTTGTAGGAGACCCCGGTTACTGAGACGAGATCTGAAACCAAGGCAGGAAAAGGTAAGTTGCCCGCAATTTGTACGTGTCTCATAGCATCCTGAATGTGTCTTGGTAAGTTTAGAGGCTGGTCTGTAAGGATACACCAGAGTAAGACAGCGATGTCTGTAGTGAAGGAGGACTCGTGAGTACTTGGAAAGACGTAATGGGACATAATCTGTGCCCATACCCGAGCCTCCAAGGTAAGTGCTGAAACCGATATGCCCTTAGGTCGGGAACGATGGTATCCATAGATCCATCTGCTGCCAGGTTGTGCTATGATTCTGAGAACGGCGTCCCAGTTAAATTGGTATGTCTGGCGCTTGAGTGAGGCTTCTTAGAATGCGTCCAATCCTTCTGGAGCAGGGGGAAGATCTAAAGCTTGTTGAATGGTCTCTTCAGTTATGGGGACTTGCTTCTGACGGACATAGACAGATTGCATGGTTGGCATGTGAAAATTGGAGTAAAATTCTACTACCCATGAAAGATTAACCTGCCGTGGGTGTCTCCGTAGGAATTCCCAGTGTCTTTGCTCAATGCGAGGCTCAACAAAGTTAGCAATGTGGGTTGGGAGGATAAGAAGGTGCTCATTGTTATAGTTCCTTGCTGCCAGGATGGGGAACATCTGCTCACAGTAGCGGTTAGGAAACCGCGCAGTGTCCTTTGCTGGGAAGGCTTTTTCTTTTTTATCGACCTTGATGATCCTCTTAATTCATTTTGTTGAGGGTTGCACCGCTGTTGAAGATGGTTCAGCCACTAATGCTCTTTTTGTTCCTCTCCTTTCTGGTGGTTTGGGAGTAGCTTTCTCTTTACCTATCTTGGTGGCCATCCTGAAAAAGGAAAAAGAAACTAATATGTAAAGCTAAGGGTTCGAGCAAGGGAACGAACATTATGGGTGGTAATCAATGCACTGTAAAGAAGGATATCGTTAACACATGGTCTAGACTACATGTGAAAAGTTCATCAAAGGTAACATAGCAAGTGCTTGTGATGGCAATTAAATGCAAGATGTTTATTGGCATGCTGGCAAAGGCATGAGTAGCATAGATCAAGCATTCAATGTCTAAGTTAGATTACCAAGCCTTTCAAACTAATAATCTGTTTGTATTGACAATTAAATTGAATTAATAAAATATAAAAGGGGTTTTGTAAAAAACAGACATTAGAGTAGTAGAATCGAATAATGCACAATGCCATACGGGCTTTTTCACAAACGCTTAGCATGCATGGTAAATATGTTGTTTGAAGGTATTAAATTGAACATGCAAGCAACCCTTTAAGGAAGTAATAGTAATTGTCAAAAAATTTCATAATAATCCACAAGCAAAATATAGAAATAAATAATGACCCAAATAAATTTGTAACACCAATTAAGGGAATAAAAAGAAGGAAAAAGAAAATATAGATAATGAAAGTAAAAAGAAAAATAAATAAGAAAACATGAATAAAAGAAAAGGAATAATAATGAAGAAGTAAGGAAGGGAGAAGAAAAGAACCTTGATAATGGATGTGAAAAGGAAAAATGGAGAAAGTAAAAAGTGAGAAAGAGTAGAGAAGGAAGAATAGTGAAGAAGGAAGTAAGAAGGGATAAGGAAAATTAGGATTTGGGGAAGAAAAGATATGATATTTTGGTTGATCTGGATAAGCTGTGCGCCGCATATGATGCGAACGCGAGAGTGATGCGGTCGCGTGGTGTGCGATAAGTTCAGGTGACGCGGACGCGTGGGTCACGCGATCGCGCTGCCTGATTTGTGCGATTGGCGCGAGTGCAGCCTTGCGTTCGCCCAACTCTCTGTTGCAAACTCATTTTGCCAAAATTTTGGGTGACGCAATCGCGTGGGTGACGCGATCGCGTGAATGGCCATACTTTGAAAAATGACGCGGACGTGTGGGGCACGCGGTCGCGTAATAGGGCTGGTGCTTCTAGAATCATTCCAGCTCCACTCCATCATAACTTGCTGCCACACACCATTTTTACATCGATTTTTAGGGGCACGCGTTCGCGTGGGTGATGCAGACGTGTGGGAGGCTTATTTTCCAAATGACGTGGCCGCGTGAGCGACGCGGTCGTGTGGGCATGTTTGTGCCTAAGGTATGCCTCTAGCCACGCCCTCGCGTGACTCTCTGTTTACTTTTCTTTTCTTCCTAATGCACTTGTGACGCGGACGCGTCGTGTGTGTGTGTTTTTTTTTTATTATTAGAAATGCAGAATGCTAATGCAAACTATATGCAGCTATATGCAGAAGTGATGAGAAGAGTCATTAACATCGTAAAAATAAAATAAAGCTAAGATTGAAAAAGAACGATCATACCGTGGTGGGTTGTCTCCCACTTAGCACTTTTAGTTAAAGTCCTTAAGTTGATCCGCGTGAAATGAACTGTGCCATTGGCGCGAGAGCAGCCTCACGTATGCACAACTCTGTTTCGTTCGCATAATGCCAAAATTTAGGGTGACGCGTGCGCGTGGGTGACGCGCACGCGTGAATGGCCTCTTTTTGAAAAATGACGCGGACACGTGGGGTACGCGTTCACGTGATAGGGCTGGTGCTTCCAGTATCATTCTAGCCCCACTCCATCATAACTCTCTGCCATACACCTCTTTACGTCGATTTCGCAGGGTCACGCGTGCGCATGGGCGAAGCGCACGCGTGAGAGGCTGATTTTTCAAATGACGCAGATGCGTCAGGGATGCATTTGCGTGGGCTTGTTTGTGCCTAAGGCATGCCTCCAGCCACTCTCCCGCGTGACTCTATGCTTCTTTTCTTCTTTGTTTCGAAAGCACATATGACGCGGACGCGTCAGCGACGCTTGCGCATCGCGTGCATTTTTTTTTATATATGCATAATGCAAATGCAAATGCAGACTATATGTAGAGATTATGAGAAGAGTCACTTAAGAAAATAAAGTAAAATAAAATAAAACAAAACTAAGACTGAAACGGAACGATCATACCATGGTGGATTGTCTCCCACCTAGCACTTTGCTTTTACGTCCTTAAATTGGACGGTCTTCAAGCTTATTCTACTTCTGTTAGTGGGTATTCCAAGAGAAAAACCTCTAGTTCTTTGTTATTCTTCGTCTTCTTACCGTGATAAAGTTTCAGGCGATGTCCATTGGCCTTTAAGAATTTGGAGCTAGAAGGATGACGCAGGTGGAAAACTCCGTATAGCTCTGCCTTTTCTACTCTGTATGGACCTTCCCATCTTGATCTCAGTTTATCTGGCATAAGCCTTAGTCTGGAGTTATATAGAAGAACTAACTCCCCTGGTCTGAATTCTCTCCTTTTTATATGCTTGTCATGAATAGCCTTTATTTTCTCCTTATAACGTCTGGAGTTGTCATATGCTTCTAGGCAAAGGTTCTCTAGTTCTGCTAGTTGCAGTTTTCTTTCAGCACTAGCTTTCTTAAGATTCATGTTGCACTCCCTCACATCCCAGAAAGCCTTGTGTTCCACCTCTACTGGGAGGTGGAAAGCCTCTCTGTATACTAAGCAGAAGGGGCTCATCCCAATGGGTGTCTTGTACGTTGTTTTATATGCCCAGAGTGCATCTTATAGCCTGGCACTCCAGTCCTTCCTTTGGTATTTTACTATCTTCTCCAGAATACGCTTAATTTCTCTGTTAGAGACTTCTGCTTGTCCATTGGTCTGGAGATGGTAAGCTGTTGCTATTTTGTGAATGATCCCATGCTTCTTGAGTAATCCTGTTAGTCTCCTGTTACAAAAGTGGGTGCCTTGATCGCTCACGATTGCTCGTGGTGATCCAAAGCGACAAATAATATGGTTTCTAACAAAGGAAACAACAGTGTTAGCATCATCATTGCGGGTAGGAATTGCTTCCACCCATTTAGAAACATAATCTACAGCTAACAGTATATCAAGGTAACCATTAGAATTTGGAAATGGACCCATGAAATCAATGCCCCAAACATAAAAAATTTAACAGAAAAGCATAATCTGTTAAGGCATCTCATCCCTCTTGGATATATTACCAAAGCTTTGGCATGGGGAACATGATTTACAAAATTCAGCAACGTCTTTAAAAAGAGTAGGCCACCAGAATCCACAGTCTAGAATTTTTCTAGCTGTTCTCTGAGGGCCAAAATGTCCTCCACTCTCAGAGGAGTGGCAAGCCTCTAAAATAAACTTGAATTTTGATTGAGGCGCACACCGTCTAATTACCTGGTTAGCACTACACCTCCATAGATATGGATCATCCCATATATAATATTTGGACTCGCTTTTCAGCTTATCTCTTTGATGCTTAGTAAAATTTAGAGGGAAAGTGTGGCTAACTAGATAATTAGCTACAGGTGCATACCAAGGGACTACTTTCGATACTGCTTGTAAGCTATCAAACGGGAAATTATCATTTATAGGTGTGGAGTCATCCTTAATGTTCTCAAGGCGACTCAAGTGGTCTGCCACTAAATTATGGTTACCACTCCTATCTTTTATTTCTAAATCAAATTCTTGCAGCAGAAATATCCAACGTATGAGCCTTGGTTTGGACTCCTTTTTAGTTAATAAATATTTTAGAGCTGCATGGTCTGAGTACACTACTACCTTAGTACCAAGTAAATAGGCTCAGAATTTATCCAGAGCAAAAAAAATAGCAAGAAGCTCTTTTTCAGTAGTAGTATAATTAGATTGAGCATTGTCTAAAGTCTTAGATGCACAGGCAATTACAAAAGGATCCTTACCTTCGCGCTGAGCCAGCGCCGCTCCTACTGCGTGATTGGAAGCATCACACATAATTTCAAATGGCTGGCTCCAGTCTGGTCCTCTCACAATTGGAGCTTGAGTCAGGGCGATCTTCAACTTATCAAATGCTTGCATACAGCTCTCACTGAACTCGAACTCAATATCTTTCTGCAGCAATCTGGATAAAGGCAATGCTACCTTACTGAAGTCCTTAATAAATCTCCTGTAAAAACCTACATGGCCAAGGAACGAACGAACTTCCCTCACGGAGGAGGAGTAAGGTAAACTAGAAATAACATCCACCTTTGCTGGATCTATAGAAATGCCAGTATTAGACACAACATGTCCTAGTACAATTCCTTGTTTTACCATAAAGTGAAATTTTTCAAAATTTAATACATGGTTTGTACTAACGCATCTATTTAACACTCTAGATAAACTATCCAAGCAAATGCTAAAAGAATCACCATATACGCTAAAATCATCCATAAAAATCTCCATACAGTTCTCAATGAGGTTAGAGAAAAGACTCATCATGCATCTTTGGAAAGTAACTGGTGCATTGCATAAGACAAAGGGCATTCTCTTATAAGCATAAGTTCCAAAAGGACGTGTAAAAATAGTCTTTTCTTGATCTTCAGGAGTTATATGAATTTGAAAGTAGCCTGTATAACCATCTAAAAAGCAATAATAGGATTTACCTGACAGGCAATCAAGCATCTGATCAATGAATGGCAAGGGGTAATGATCCTTGCGAGTAGCTTGGTTGAGACGCCTATAGTCAATGCAAACTCTCCATGAATTCTGCACTCTAGTTGTTAGGAGCTCTCCATGCTCATTTCTTACTGTTGTGACTCCAGACTTCTTGGGCACCACTTGTACTGGACTGATCCATTCGCTGTCTGAGATGGATAAATGATATCTGCTTCAAGTAGCATGGTCAATTCTTTCTTGATAACTTCTAAGATGGTGGGATTCAATCTTCTTTGAGGTTGACGGACAGGCTTTGCTCCTTCTTCTAAGAATATTCTGTGTTCACAAACTTGAGGGCTAATGCTTACTATATCCGCCAAGCTCCATCCAATTGCTTTCTTATGTTTTCTCAGCACACTGAGTAGCTATTCTTCTTGTTGAGAAGTGAGTTCCTTTGCAATGATAACTGGGAACTTCTGCTTGTCCTCAAGGTAAGCATACTTGAGGTGTGGAAGAAGGGGCTTTAATTCTAATTTCTACTCATAGCTAGGCTCTGGATCATTAGGGCTGGTGATAATGGTAAAGTGTTCTCATTGTTTTTAGAAAGTGTCCCCACACTTGGACCTTGCTCCATGTACTTCTCTTCTAATTCTTCCTGGTGAACTTTAGCTACAGTTTCATCAATAATGTCATACTGGAAGATAGAATGATCTTCCGGAGGATGCTTCATAGCTTCATTTAAACTGAAACTCATTGTTCTGCCATCTACCTCGAAGGAGTAAGTTCCTGAGAATGCATCCCGCTTGAACTTTGAAGTCTTCAGGAATGGTCTTCCAAACAGGATTGATGATGGTCTTCCTGAGTCATTAGGGGGCATTTCCAGGATATAAAAATCAATGGGAAATGTGAGCCCTTTAATGCTCACTAATACATCTTCAGCAATTCCAACTACTGTAATAATGCTTTTATCTGCTAACAAAAAACGAGCTGCCGACCTTTTTAAGGGAGGGAGGCTCAATGTATCATATATAGACAAAGGCATTATACTAAAACATGCTCCTAAATCACACATACAGTCAGAAAATATCACACCTCCAATGGTGCAACCATACATGGACCTGGATCACTACATTTTTCAGGTATACATCCCATTAAAGCAGATATAGAGCTACCAAAAGGAATAGTTTCTAATTCATTAATCTTATCTTTATGTATGCACAAATCCTTTAGAAACTTTGCGTATTTAGGTACCTGTTGAATAACATCAAAAAGGGGAACAGTTACTGGTGCACGAAATCACAATCACACTTTTGTAATTCTGCACAACTAACCAGCAAGTGCACTGGGTCGTCCAAGTAATACCTTACGTGAGTAAGGGTCGATCCCACGGAGATTGTCGGCGTGAAGCAAGCTATGGTTATCTTGTAACTCTTAGTCAGGATATCAATAATTCTCATATTTAATCGTAAAAATTAAAAGTACATGAAATAAATACTTGTTTTGCAGTAATGGAGAACAGGTTGAGGTTTTGGAGATGCTCTATCTTCTGAATCTCTACTTTCCTACTGTCTTCTTCTTTATGCATGCAAGGCTCCTTCCATGGCAAGCTGTATGTTGGTGGATCACCGTTGTCAATGGCTACCATCCGTCCTCTCAGTTAAAATGGTCCAAATGCACTGTCACCGCACGACTAATCATCTGTCGGTTCTCACTCATGTTGGAATAGGATCCATTGATCCTTTTGCGTCTGTCACTACGCCCAGCACTCATGAGTTTGAAGCTCGTTACAGTCATCCCTTCCCAGATCCTACTCGGAATACCACAGACAAGGTTTAGACTTTCCGGATCTCAGGAATGGCCGCCAATAATTCTAGCCTATACCACGAAGGTCCTAATCTTAGATTAGAAACCCAAGAGATATGTGCTCAAGCTATTGCAGATAGAATGGAGGTGGTTGTCAGGCATGCGTTCATAGGTGAGAATAATGATGAGTGTCACGGATCATCACATTCATCAAGTTGAAGTGCAGGTGAATATCTTAGAATAGAAACAAGCGTGATAGAATGGAAAACAGTAATAATTGCATTAATTCATCGAGACACAGCAGAGCTCCTCACCCCCAACCATGGAGTTTAGAGACTTATGCCGTCAAAGATACAATATGAAACGTGTAAAGTGTCATGAGGTCTGTAAATACAATAGCAAAAGGTCCTATTTATAGAAAACTAGTAGCCTAGGATTTACAGAAATGAGTAAATGATGCAGAATCTACTTCCGGGCCCACTTGGTGTGTGCTTGGGCCGAGCATTGAAGCTTTCACATGTAGAGACTTTTCTTGGAGTTAAACGCCAGCTTTTGTGCCAGTTTGGGCGTTTAACTCCAGCTTTTGTGCCAGTTCTGGCGTTTTGACGCCAAAATTTTTATGCTGAGTTGGAATGCCGGTTTGGGCCATCAAATCTCGGGCAAAGTATGGACTATTATATATTTCTGGAAAGTCCAAGATGTCTACTTTCCAACGCAATTGAGAACGAGCCAATTAAATCTCTGTAGCTCTAGAAAATCCACTTCGAGTGCAGGGAGGTCAGAATCCAACAGCATCTGCAATCCTTTTTCTGCCTCTGAATCAGATTTTTGCTCAGGTCCCTCAATTTCAGCCAGAAAATACCTGAAATCACAGAAAAACACACAAACTCATAGTAAAGTCCAGAAATGTAATTTTTGAATAAAAACTAATAAAAACATAATAAAAACTAACTAAAATATACTAAAAGCATACTAAAAACAATGCCAAAAAGCGTATAAATTATCCGCTCATCACAACACCAAACTTAAATTGTTGCTTGTCCCCAAGCAACTAAAAACAAAGTAGGATAAAAAGAAGAGAATATACAATAAATTCCAAAAACATCTATGAAGATCAGTCTTAATTAGATGAGCGGGGCTATTAGCTTTTTGCATCTGAACAGTTTTGTCATCTCACTTTATCCTTTAAAGCTCAGAATGATTGGCATCTATAGGAACTCAGAATTTAGATAATGTTATTGATTCTCCTAGTTCAGTATGTTGATTCTTGAACACAGTTACTTTATGAGTCTTGGCCGTGACCCTAAGCATTTTGTTTTCCAGTATTACCACCGGATACATAAATGCCATAGACACATAACTGGGTGAACCTTTTCAGATTGTGACTCAGCTTTGTGGTGCATGAAATTGTGATCCCTGGTAATGGCTCCAAAAACTTGGTACTCTAGTCTTAATTCATAACTTGTCACAACTTCGATACAACTGACCAGCAAGTGCACTGGGTCGTCCAAGTAATAAAACCTTACGTGAGTAAGGGTCGATCCGACGGAGATTGTCGGCTTGAAGCAAGCTATGGTCACCTTGTAAATCTCAGTCAGGCGGATATCAAATGGTTATGGAGTTTTCGAATAATAATAATAAATAAACAAAAAATAAAGATAGAAATACTTATGTAATTCATTGGTGAGAATTTCAGATAAGCGTATAGAGATGCTTTCGTTCCTCTGAACCTCTGCTTTCCTCCTATCTTCATCCAACCAGTCCTACTCCTTTCCATGGCAAGCTTTCTGTAAGGCATCACCGTTGTCAATGGCTACATCCCATCCTCTCTGTGAAAAAGGTCCAAATGCTCTGTCATGGCACGACTAATCATCTGGAGGTTCTCGATCATACTGGAATAGGGTTCACCCTCCTTTTGCGTCTGTCACTACGCCCAGCACTCGCGAGTTTAAAGTTCGTCACAGCCATCCCTTCCTAGATCCTACTCGGAATACCACAGACAAGGTTTAGACTTTCTGGATCTCAGGAATGGCCATCCATGGGTTCTAACTTATACCACGAAGATTCTAAAATCTCAGACTCGGTCCTCTGTATTAGATATCTCAGAGATACTCATTCTAGCTTGTTTGCATGTAGAACAGAAGTGTTTGTCAGCACGCGTTCATAAGTGAGAATGATGATGAGCGTCACATAATCATCACATTCATCATGTTCTTGGGTGTGAATGGATATCTTAGAAGCGGAATAAGTTGAATTGAACATAAAAACAGTAGTACTTTACATTAAATCATGAGGAATAGCAGAGCTCCACACCTTAATCTATGGAGTGCAGAAACTCTACCGTTGAAAATACATAAGTGATGAAGGTTCAGGCATGGCCGAATGGCCAGCCCCCATGATCTAAGAACTAGACGTCCCAAGATGATCCGAGGATCTAAATACAATAGTAAAAAGTCCTATTTACACTAAACTAGTTACTAGGGTTTACAGAAGTAAGTAATTGATGCAGAAATTCACTTTCGGGGCCCACTTGATGTGTGCCTGGGATGAGCTTGAAGTTTACACGTGCAAAGGCTTCTTTTGGAGTTGAACGCCAAGTTGTAACGTGTTTTTGGCGTTCAACTCGGGTTTGTGACATGTTTCTGGCGTTTAACTCCAGACTGCAACGTAGAACTGGCGTTCAACGCCCTTTTGCGTCATCTAAACTTGGGCAAAGTATAGACTATTATATATTTCTGGAAAGCCCTGGATGTCTACTTTCCAACGTATTTGAAAGCGCGCCATTTTGAGTTCTGTAGCTCTTGAAAATCCACTTTGAGTGCAGGGAGGTCAGAATCCAACAGCATCAGCAGCCCTTCTTCAACCTCTGAATTTGATTTTTGCTCAAGTCCCTCAATTTCAGCCAGAAAATACCTGAAATCACAGAAAAACACACAAACTCATAGTAAAGTCCAGAAATGTGAATTTAACATAAAAACTAATAAAAACCATCCCTAAAAGTAACTAGATCCTACAAAAAACATACTAAAAACAACGCCAAAAAGCGTATAAATTATCCACTCATCACAACACCAAACTTAAATTGTTGCTTGTCCCCAAGTAACTGAAAATCAAATAGGATAAAAAGAAGAGAATATACTATAAATTCCAAACTATCAATGAAACATAGCTCCAATTAGATGAGCGGGACTTGTAGCTTTTTGCCTCTTGAATAGTTTCTTAGCCGCTTAAGCCAGGATTTTATTCCTTTAGGCCCTCCTATCCACTGATGCTCAAAGCTTTGGAATCCTTTTTATTTACCCTTGCCTTTTGGTTTTAAGGGTTATTGGCTTTTTGCTCTTGCCTTTTGGTTTTAAGAGCTTTTGGCTTTTTCTACTTGCTTTCTTTTTCTTTTATTTTCGCCATTTTTTTCGCATTTTTTTCTGCAAGCTTTGTATTCACTGCTTTTTCTTGCTTCAAGAATCATTTTTATGATTTTTCAGATTATCAAATAACATGTTTCCTTTTCATCATTCTTTCAAGAGCCAACATATTTAACACTCATAAACATCAACTTCAAAAAGACATGCACTGTTCAAGCATTCATTCAGAAAATAAAAAGTATTGTCACCACATCAATATAATTAAACTAGTTTCAAGGATGAATTCGAAACCATGTACTTCTTATTCTTTTGTAATTAAAATAGTTTTCATTTAAGAGAGGTGATGGATTCATATTCACTACTTTAAGGCATAGACACTTAAATACTAATGATCATGTAATAAGACACAAACATAAATAAACATAAAGCTCAAAAATCGAAAAACAGTAAATTTAAGAACAAGGAATGAGTCTACCTTAGTAATGGTGGCGTTTTCTTCTTGAGGAACCAATGATGTCCTTGAGCTCTTCTATGTCTCTTCCTTGTCTTTGTTGCTCCTCCCTCATAGCTCTTTGATCTTCTCTAATTTCATGGAGGATGATTGAGTGCTCTTGATGTTCCACCCTTAGTTGTCCCATGTTGGAACTCAGTTCTCCTAGGGAGGTATTGATTTGCTCCCAAAAGTTCTGTGGAGGAAACTGTATCCCTTGAGGCATCTCAGGGATTTCTTGGTGATGAGCTTCTTCATGCGTCTCTTGAGATCCATGAATGGGCTCTCTTGTTTGCTCCATCCTTTTCTTAGTGATGGGCTTGTCCTCATCAATGAGGATATCTCCCTCTATGTCAATCCCAGCTGAATTGCATAGATGGCAAATAAGGTGAGGAAAAGCTAACCTTGCCATAGTGGAGGACTTGTCAGCCACCTTGTAGAGTTCTTGAGGTATAATCTCATGAACCTCCACCTCTTCTCCAATCATGATGCTATGGATTATGATGGCCCGGTCTATAGTAACTTCAGACCGGTTGCTAGTGGGAATAATTGAGCGTTGAATGAACTCCAACCATCCTCTAGCTACAGGCTTAAGGTCCAGTCTTCTCAGTTGAACCGGTTTGCCTTTTGAATCAATCTTCCATTGAGCTCCTTCCACACATATGTCCATGAGGACTTGGTCCAACCTTTGATCAAAGTTGACTCTCCTTGTGTAGGGGCGTGCGTTCTCTTCCATCATTGGTAAGGTGAACGCCAACCTCACATTTTCCGGACTAAAATCTAAGTAATTCCCCCGAACCATGGTGAGATAATTCTTTGGGTTCGGGTTCTTATTTTGATCATGGTTCCTAGTGATCCATGCATTAGCATAGAACTCTTGAACCATTAGAATTCCGACTTGTCTGATGGGGTTTGTTAGAACTTCCCAACCTCTTCTATAGATCTCATGTCGGATCTCCAGATACTCATTTTTCTTGAGTTTGAAAAGGACTTCGGGGATCACCTTCTTCTTGGCCACAACATCATAGAAGTGGTCTTGATGGGCTTTGGAGATGAATCTTTCCATCTCCCATGACTCGGAGGTGGAAGCTTTTGTCTTCCCTTTTCCTTTTCTAGAGGATTCTCCGGTCTTAGGTGCCATCAATGGTAATGGAAAAACAAAAAGCTTATGTTTTTACCACACCAAACTTAGAATATTGCTTGCCCTCGAGCAAGAGAAGAAAGAATAGATGAAGAAGAAGAAGAAATGGAGGAGAGGGAGAGAGAGTTGTGTTTCGGCCAAGAAGGGGAAGAGAGGGTTGTGTTGTGTGAAAATGAAGAAGAATGGAGGGGTTTATATAGTGGAGGGAGAGGGGTTAGGTTCGGCCATTTAGGGTGGGTTTGGGTGGGAAAGTGATTTTAAATTTTGAAGGTAAGTGGGGTTTATGAGGTAGGTTTATGGGGAAGAGTGGATGGATGTGAGTGGTGAAGTGGTAGTAGGGAAGAGATCTTGATGTGATTGGTGAAGGGTTTTGGGAAAAGGTGTTTATTGGGAAGAGAGGATGAACATTGAGAAGAGGGAAGAGTATGAGTGGAGGTAGGTGGGGATCCTGTAGGGTTCACAGATCCTGAAGTGTCAAGGATTTACATCCCTGCACCAAGTAGGCAAGTAAAATGCCTTTGCATGCAATTCTGGCATTTAAACGCCGAATTGATGCTTGTTTTGGGCGTTCAGCGCCCAGATGCAGCATGTTTCTGGCGTTGAACGCCAGTTCTATGCTTGTTTCTGGCGTTCAGCGCCAGCTTCCTTCAGTGTGCATTCCTGGCGTCTGAACGCCAGGATGCTGCTTATTTTGGGCGTTCAACGCCAGATCCATGCTCTGTTCTGGCGTTGAACACCAGCCAGATGCTCCTTACTGGCGTTTAAACGCCAGTAAGCCCTTCCTCCAGGGTGTGATTTTTCTTCTGCTGTTTTTGATTCTGTTTTTGATTTTTCTATTTATTTTGTGACTCCACATGATCATGAACCTAATAAAACATGAAAGAAAAATAAAATAAAAGTAAAATTAGATAAATAAAAATTGGGTTGCCTCCCAACAAGGATGTTTACAGAAGGATGTCCTTGAGTTTTAAACACAAGGGAGTCCTCATTCAATTGAAGGACTAGTTCACCTCTGTCAACATCAATCACAGCTCTTGCTGTGGCTAGGAAGGGTCTTCCAAGGATGATGGATTCATCCTCATCCTTCCCAGTAACTAGGATTATAAAATCAGCAGGGATGTAAAGGCCTTCAACCTTTACTAATATGTCCTCCACTTGTCCATAAGCCTATTTTCTGGAATTGTCTGCCATCTCTAATGAGATTTTAGCAGCTTGTACCTCAAAGATTCCCAGTTTCTCCATTACAGAGAGTGGCATGAGGTTTATTTCTGATTCAAGGTCACATAGAGCCTTCTCAAAGGTCATGGTGCCTATGGTGCAAGGTATTAGGAACTTTCCATGATCTTGCTTCTTCTGAGGCAATCTCAGTTGATCCAATGCATTTAGTTCATTGGTGAACAGGGGAGGTTCATCTCCCCAAGTTTCATTACCAAATAAATTGGCATTCAGCTTCATGATTGCACCAGGGAACTTGGCAACTTGCTCTTCAGTAACATCTTCATTCTCTTCAGAAAAAGAATACTCTTCAGAGCTCATGAATGGCATAAGGAGGTTCAATGGAATCTCTATGGTCTCTAGATGAGTCTCAGATTCCTTTGGTTCCTCAGAGGGAAACTCCTTATTGATCACTGGATGTCCCAGGAGGTCTTCCTCCTTGGGATTCACATCCTCCCCTTCCTCCTTGGATTTGGCCATGATGGTTATATCAATGGCCTTGTACTCTCCTTTTGGATTTTCTTCTGTATTGCTTGGGAGAGCACTAGGAGGGGTTTCAGTGATCTTCTTACTCAGCTGGCCCACTTGTGCCTCCAAATTTCTGATGGAGGACCTTGTTTCATTCATGAAACTCAGAGTGGCCTTAGATAGATCAGAGACTAAGTTTGCTAAATTAGAGGTATTTTGTTCAGAGTTTTCTGTCTGTTGCTGAGTGGATAATGGAAAAGGCTTGCTATTGCTAAACCTGTTTCTTCCACCATTATTAAAGCCTTGTTGAAGCTTTTGTTGATTCTTCCATGAGAAATTTGGGTGATTTCTCCATGAGGGATTATAGGTGTTTCCATAGAGTTCACCCATGTAATTCACCTCTGCAATTGCAGGGTTCTCAGGATCATAAGCTTCTTCTTCAGAAGATGCCTCTTGAGTACTGTTGGATGCAGCTTGCATTCCTTTCAGACTCTGAGAAATCATATTGACTTGCTGAGTCAATATTTTATTCTGAGCCAATATGGCATTCAGAGTATCAATTTCAAGAACTCCCTTCTTCTGAGGTGTCCCATTACTCACAGGATTCCTATCAGAAGTGTACATAAACTGGTTATTAGCAACCATGTCAATGAGTTCTTGAGCTTCTGCAGGCATTTTCTTTAGGTGAATGGATCCACCTGCAGAAGTATCCAATGACATCTTAGCTAATTCAGACAAACCATCATAGAATATATCCAGGATGGTCCATTCTGAAAGCATGTCAGAAGGACACTTTTTGGTCAGTTGCTTGTATCTCTCCCAAGCTTCATAGAGGGATTCACCTTCTTTCTGTCTGAAGGTTTGAACATCCACTCTAAGCTTACTCAGCTTTTGAGGAGGAAAGAACTTGGCTAAGAAAGCCGTGACCAGCTTATCCCAAGAGTTCAGGCTATCTTTAGGTTGAGAATCCAACAATATTCTAGCTCTGTCTCTCACAGCAAAAGGGAAAAGCATGAGCCTGTAGACTTCAGGATCTACTCCATTAGTCTTAACAGTATCACAGATCTGCAAGAATTCAGTTAAGAACTGAAAGGGATCTTCAGATGGAAGTCCATGAAACGTGCAGTTTTGTTGCATCAGAGAAACTAATTGAGGTTTAAGCTCAAAATTGTTTGCTCCAATGGTGGGATGGAGATGCTTCTTCCATGTAAATTGGAATTTGGTGCAGTAAAGTCACCAAGCATCCTCCTTGCATTATTATTATTTTCGACTGCCATATCCTCTTCTTGTTCGAAAATTCCTGTAAAGTTATCTCTGGATTGTTGTAGTTTAGCTTCTCTTAGTTTCCTCTTCAGAGTCCTTTCAGGTTCAGGATCTGCTTCAACAAGAATGTTCTTGTCCTTGCTCCTGCTCATATGACAAAGAAGGGAATAACAAAAAAAATATGGAATCCTCTATGTCACAGTATAGAGATTCCTTTGTGTGAGTAGAAGAAGAAAAGAATGTAATGTAAGGAAAGAGAAGGGAGGAGAATCTAAACACAAGGGTGAGGAGAGCAAAGATATGAGATGAAGAGAAGTGTTAGTAAGTAATAAATAAATAGAAGGAGATGGGAAAGATGGAATTTCAAAAAATAAATTTTGAAAAAGAGTTAATGATTTTCAAAAATTAAGATAAAATTAAAATTAAAATAAAAAATTGAAACAATTAATTAATTAAAAGAAATTTTTCAAAAAGAGGGAGGTATTTTCGAAAATTAGAGAGGGATAGTTAGTTAGGTAGTTTTGAAAAAGATAAGAAACAAACAAAAAGTTAATTATTTAGTTGAAACAAATTTTGAAAATCAATTTTTAAAAGATAAGAAGATAAGAAGTTAGAAAAGATATTTGAAAAAGATATGATAAAAAGATATTTTTGAAAAGATATGATTGAAATTAGTTTTGAAAAAGATTTGATTTTTAAAAATCACAATTAATGACTTGATTCACAAGAAATCACAAGATATAATCCTAGAACTTAAAGTTTGAATCTTTCTTAACAAGTAAGTAACAAACTTGAAATTTTTGAATCAAAACATTAATTGTTGATGATATTTTCGAAAATATGATGTAAAATTAAGAAAAAGATTTTAAAAAATATATTTTTAAAATTTTCAAAAATAAATAAGAAAAATGAAAAAGATTTGATTTTTGAAAAAGATTTTGAAAAAGATAAGATTTTTAAATTGAAAATTTGATTTGACTCATAAGAAACAATTGAATTTTAAAAATTTTTGAAAAAGTCAATCTAAATTTTCGAAATTTAGGAGAGAAAAAAGGAAAGATATTTTTTTTGATTTTTGAATTTTTAATGATGAAAGAGAAAAACATGAAAAAGACTCACAACATAAAAATTATGAATCAAAACACACAATGCATGCAAGAACACTATGAATGTCGAGATGAACACCAAGAACACTTTGAAGATCAAGATGAACATCAAGACTTATTTTTGAAAAATTTTCAAGAAAAGAAAACATGCAAGACACCAAACTTAGAAATTTTTCATGTATAGACACTATGAATGCAATAATTCCTATGAAAAACAAGACAAGACACAAAACAAGAAAATATGAAGATCAAACAAGAAGACTGGCCAAGAACAACTTGAAGATCATGAAGAACACTATGAATGCATGAATTTTCGAAAAAATGCATAAAGAATTTTTAGAAAAAATGCAATTGACACCAAACATAAAAAGTGACTCAAGACTCAAACAAACAACATAAAATATTTTTGGTTTTATAATTTTATGATTTTTTTGTATTTTCTTTTAAATTTTTTTTGAAAACATATAGGAAAAAGAAAATAAGAAATTCAAAATTTTTAATAAGAATTCCAGGAATCTTTCAATGTTAGACTAAAGCTCCAATCCAAGGGTTAGACATGGCTCGCTAGCCAGCCAAGCTTTAGAAGATACAAATCAGGCATATAACAGCTGATACTTCATCCAACTTCATATACATGCCTTTTATGTTGACAAGTGGAAGCCTCAATCCAAAAGAACTTGGATATGGCTTTACAGCCAGCTAGGCTTCAATATGTTACCATGAAACTCTAGAATTCATTCTTAAAAATTTTGAATAATTTTCGAAAACAGATGAGAAATTTTTTTGAAATATTTTTGAAAAATTTTTGAAAAAAAAAACAAAAAGAAAATTACCTAATCTGAGCAACAAGATGAACCGTCAGTTGTCCAAACTCCAACAATCCCCGGCAACGGCGCCAAAAACTTGGTGCACAAAATTGTGATCCCTGGTAATGGCTCCAAAAACTTGGTGCTCTAGTCTTAATTCATAATTTGTCACAACTTCGATACAACTGACCAGCAAGTGCACTGGGTCGTCCAAGTAATAAAACCTTACGTGAGTAAGGGTCGATCCCACGGAGATTGTCGGCTTGAAGCAAGCTATGGTCACCTTGTAAATCTCAATCAGGTGGATATCAAATGGTTATGGAGTTTTCGAAAAATAATAATAAATAAACAGAAAATAAAGATAGAAATACTTATGTAATTCATTGGTGAGAATTTCAGATAAGCGTATAGAGATGCTTTCGTTCCTCTGAACCTCTGCTTTCCTCCTGTCTTCATCCAACCAGTCCTACTCCTTTCCATGGCAAGCTTTCTGTAAGGCATCACCGTTGTCAATGGCTACATCCCATCCTCTCTGTGAAAAAGGTCCAAATGCTCTGTCACGGCACAGCTAATCATCTGGAGGTTCTCGATCATACTGGAATAGGGTTCCCCCTCCTTTTGCGTCTGTCACTACGCCCAGCACTCGCGAGTTTGAAGTTCGTCACAGCCATCCCTTCCCAGATCCTACTCGGAATACCACAGACAAGGTTTAGACTTTCCGGATCTCAGGAATGGCCATCCATGGGTTCTAACTTATACCACGAAGATTCTAATATCTCGGACTCAGTCCTCTGTATTAGATATCTAAGAGATACTCATTCTAGCTTGTTTGCATGTAGAACGGAAGTGTTTGTTAAGCACGCGTTCATAAGTGAGAATGATGATGAGTGTCACATAATCATCACATTCATCATGTTCTTGGGTACGAATGGATATCTTAGAAGCGGAATAAGTTGAATTGAACATAAAAACAGTAGTACTTTGCATTAAATCATGAGGAACAGCAGAGCTCCACACCTTAATCTATGGAGTGTAGAAACTCTATCGTTGAACATACATAAGTGATGAAGGTTCAGGCATGGCCGAATGGCCAGCCCCCATGATCTAAGAACTATACGTCCCAAGATGATCTGAAGATCTAAATACAATAGTAAAAAGTCCTATTTATACTAAACTAGTTACTAGGGTTTACAGAAGTAAGTAATTGATGCAGAAATTCACTTCCGGGGCCCACTTGGTGTGTGCTTGGGCTGTGCTTGAAGTTTACACGGGCAGAGGCTTCTTTTGAAGTTGAACGCCAAGTTGTAACGTGTTTTTGGCATTCAACTCTGGTTTGTGACGTGTTTCTGGCGTTTAACTCCAGACTGCAGCGTAGAACTGGCATTCAACGCCCTTTTTCGTCATCTAAACTTGGGCAAAGTATGGACTATTATATATTGCTGGAAATCCCTGGATGTCTACTTTCCAACGCATTTGGAAGCACGCCATTTTGATTCTGTAGCTCCAGAAAATCCACTTTGAGTGCAGGGAGGTCAGAATCCAACAGCATCAGCAGCCCTTCTTCAACCTCTGAATCTGATTTTTACTCAAGTCCCTCAATTTTAGCCAGAAAATACCTGAAATCACAGAAAAACACACAAACTCATAGTAAAGTCCAGAAATTTGAATTTAACATAAAAACTAATGAAAACATCCCTAAAAGTAACTAGATCCTACTAAAAACATACTAAAAACAATGCCAAAAAGCGTATAAATTATCCGCTCATCACTTTGCTAGAGTCCCCAATTAGAGGTGTCCAGAGCTCTTAACCACACTCTTTTTGCTTTGGATCACGACTTTAACCGCTCATTCTCAAGCTTTTCACTTGACACCTTCACGCCACAAGCACATGGTTAGGGATAGCTTGGTTTAGCCGCTTAGGCCAGGATTTTATTCCTGTGGGCCCTCCTATCCACTGATGCTCAAAGCCTTGGATCCTTTTTATTTTACCCTTGCCTTTTGGTTTAAAGGGCTATTGGCTTTTTCTACTTGCTTTTTCTTTTTCTTTCTTTTTTTTTATTATTTTTTTCGCCTCTTTTTTTTCTGCAAGATTTTCACTGCTTTTTCTTGCTTCAAAAATCATTTTTATGATTTTTCAGATTATCAATAACATTTCTCCTTTTCCATCATTCCTTCAAGAGCCAAAAATTTTAACATTCATAAACAACAAATTAAAAAATATGCACTGTTCAAGCATTCATTTAGAAAAACAAAAAGTATTGCCACCACATCAAAATAATTAATCTGTTTTACAATTCGAAATTCATGTACTTCTTTTTCTTTTTCAGAAAACATTATTCACTTAAGAAAGGTGATGGATTCATAGGACATTCATAGCTTTAAGGCATAGACACTAAGACACTAATGATCATGTAATAAGACACAAACATAAATAAAACATACAGCATTGGGAACGAAAAACAGAAAGTAAAGAACAAGAAAATTAAAGAACGAGTCCACCTTAGTGATGGCATCTTGTTCTTCCTCTTGAAGATCTTCTGACGTGCTTTAGCTCCTCTATGTCTCTTCCTTTTCCTTTGTTGCTTCTCTCTCATGGCCTTTTGGTCCTCTCTAATTTTATGGAGGATAGTGGAATGCTCTTGTTGAGGTCCATGGGTGGGCTCTCTTGTTTGCTCCGTCCTTTTTTTAGTGATAGGGTTTTGAGATGAATCTCTCCATTTCCCATGACTCAGAGGTGGAAGCTTTTGCCTTCCCTTTCCCTTTTCTAGAGATTTCTCTGGCCTTAGGTGCCATAAATGGTGATGGAAACATAAAAAGCTATGCTTTTTCCACACCAAACTTAGAAGGTTTGCTCGTCCTCGAGCAAAAGAAGAAAGAAGGGAAGAGAAGAAGAAGAAAATGGAGGAGATGGAGAGGTGTGAGTGGTTAAGAGGTGATGGAGAAGCGTATTTGGGGAAGGGTGTTATTGGAATGTGTGAAGAAGAGAGAGATTGAGTTCAGGTAGGTGGCGATCCTGTGGGGTCTACAGATCCTGAGGTGCCACGAATTTCTCATCCCTGCACCATTCTGAC
The DNA here is from genome assembly GCF_000816755.2 of Arachis ipaensis. Classification (NCBI taxonomy): domain Eukaryota; kingdom Viridiplantae; phylum Streptophyta; class Magnoliopsida; order Fabales; family Fabaceae; genus Arachis; species Arachis ipaensis. Next base: position 56,317,234 of record NC_029788.2, read on the forward strand.
GTGTAAATGCCCCTTTGAGTGCCAATCCTGGCGTTGAACACCAGGTTGCTGCCCATTTCTGGCATTTAATGCCAGCTTTGTGCCCTTTTCTGGCGCTAAACACCAGTCTGGTGCCCATTTCTGGCGTTAAACACCCAGAATGGTGCCAGACTGGGCATTTAACGCCTATTCTGCTACCCTTACTAGCGTTTAAACGCCAGTAAGCTCATCCTCCAGGGTGTGCTATTTTTAATGCTATTTTTGAATTTGCTTTGATTTCTACAGTTATTTTTGTGACTCCACATGATCATCAACCTAAAGAACACATAAAATAACAATGGAAAAATGGAAAATTAACACAGATAAATAAAAATTAGGTTGCCTCCCAATAAGCGCTTCTTTAATGTCAATAGCTTGAAGTTTTACTGAGCTTTATTCAAGCCTCAGTTTTGAGCATTCTTGCTCAAAATTGCTTTCAAGATAATGTTTGATTCTTTGTCCATTAACAATGAACTTTTTGTCCGAGTCAGTATCCTGAAGCTCAACATATCCATATGGTGACACACTTGTAATCACATATGGTCCCCTTGACGTGGCAGAAAATGGTGAGTTAAGAAATTATTATAAGAGATACGTTGCAAGTACAGTCCTTAACCAACCGAAATTCTGTTTATCAATTTAGAAGGGTTGTCACAAAAATTAGAATTAAAATACTAGGAGTATGAATCCCAGGTCGTCTCCCAACGAGTTACAGAAAGATGTGCTATTTTATTAATCAGATGTTTTCAAAAATGGTTTGAGTTGATAAACAGGAAATTAAATTAGGGGATTTATGTAATTTTAAATAAAGACCTTGATCGGGAGTAGATTAGTTGGAAGCCCTATTCTTGTTGGAGTACTCTCAAGATTAATTGATGATTGAAGGTTGTTCTGCTTAGTTATCCCTTACTAGGTAGAGGAAAGTCAAGCAAGTTGGAAAGCTATTTCTATTTACAAGTTCCAATCCTCTCTCTTGGAAAGGATTAGTGTCAGTGACTAGAGGACAATCCAACAATAAACCCAATTACAATTTTTCTCTTGAGCATTCCAACTCAAGATCTTCCTTTCAATCAACTCCCCATCAAGTTATGGAACTACTCGCTCATTATGAATGTAAACTTCACAAAATAATAAAGAGAAATAAGGAAAGACATGATAGATAATAATCAAAAGATCAATTAAAAATAAAAATAGTTCTTGTATTAATAAATTCTAAAAATAATCCAATAATAATTCTGAATAAATTGAGGACATGGAAGAGTAAGATACAAGTAAGGAAAACAAACTAGAATAATGAAGTCTTGGCGGAAGTAATAACTCTTCTCAATATCCCAATCCAGAAAGCGATAAAAACGAAATCCTAAGAACGATCAATGTGTAGAGAGAAAACCTAGAGGAGAAGTAAAATCAGATCTAAAACTAAAATTAGGCGGAATGAATGTTCTCCCTGGCCTCTGCATGTTCCCCGGCTCTAATATGCTTTTCTAGGCCGAAAACTGGGTCAAAACAGGGCCCAAAATCGCCCCCAGTGAATTCTGTAGATTCTGCAGATCGCGCACGTCACGTGATCGTGTCATCCAGGCGTTCGCGTCATCCAGGCGTTCGCGTCATCTAGCATTTTTCCTTGCCACGCGTGCGTGTCGTCCACGCCTTCGCGTCACCTGTGCAGTTTCCAATCCACGCGGTCGTGTGAGCCATGCGTCCGCGTCACTGCAACTTCCTCTATGTCGCGCGGTCGCGTGAGCCATGCGTCCGCGTCACTTCTCGCTGGTCATCTCCTTAATTTCTTGCGTTCCTTCCATTTTTGCAAGCTTCCTTTCTAATCTCCAAGTCATTCATGCTCTATAAAGCCTGAAACACTTAACACACAGATCACGGCATCGAATAGAATAAAGGAGAATTAAAATACAAAATTAAAAGTCTCTAGGAAGCAAGTTTTCAACCATGAAGTATTTTTAGGAAGGAATTATAAATGCATGCTAACATATGAATAAGTGGGTAAAGATTTGATAAAACCGCACAATTAAGCACAATATAAACCATAAAATAGTGGTTTATCAACCTCCCCACACTTAGTCATTAGCATGTCCTCATGCTTAGTTGAAGGAGATAAAATAAATGAGTAGGAACATGTAAAACTCATGCAATGCAATTCATCCTATATATGTGAATGCAACTATATGATTCTTGTCCACTTGGTCAAAAGTAAATAAGCTCTTCAAGACAATTATGAATCAAATTCCACTGATTCAATTCGTATTCAGTAAGAGCAGATAAAAATGCAAGAAGGTAGCTCATGAAAGTAGGGAACATAGAATTTAAGCATTGAATCCTCGCTGATGATGTATGTACACTCTAATCTCTCTAGTGTATAGGGTAATCACTCTATCCTTCTCTAATCATGCTTTCTAATTTTTGCTTTTCACCTAACCAATCAACAACATTTAATATACCAATACAAACATCATGAGGTCTTTTCAAGGTTGTCATGGGGCCATGGTAAGGGTACGGGTATATATATGGCTAAGTAAGCTTATAAATTGAATCTTTAATTAACCCAAGCTTTCGCCTAACACACATATATAAATTCTATATAACTTAAATTTCATACCTAGCTACCCAAAATTTACTTTTCACATTCCTTACTCATGTATTAATTTTTATTTTAATTTTATCATATATGCATTGATGTTTGAATTCTTAACTTAACATTGGGGTAATTTTGTCCCCTTATTTAATTATTGAGTAATTTTGAATTTTTTTTAACATAAATAAAATAAAAAATAAACATAGCTTATCAATGCACATAGATTTTTAATTCTTATAGTTTCACATGAGCAGGTACCCAAATTCCCATTATATCATCATGACACATTCCCTCATTATCTTTTGTTCCCACAATTTTCCAAACTTAATTAACACACACAATTCTATCTTAAGCCAACCAAAGATTCAATTGGGATGTATACTTGTTTTTCTGCTTAAGGCTAGTAATGTGGTAAAATGCAGAACAATTGGGATTTAAAAGTTCAAAGTGGCTAACAAAGGTAATTGAAAGGGTAGGCTTATTTGGGATAAGTGAGCTAAACAAATAATGGCCTCAATCATATGCAAGCATATAAATATATTATAGTGGGCTGGCTTGTAGTGGCTGCTGGAGGTCTGATATATTTTCCATTAGGGACATACTGATCATCCCGTGGAAGCATGGCTTTGGTGTCCCCAGCTCTGTAGGAGACTCCATTTACTGAGACAAGATCTGAGACCAAGGCGAGAAAAGGTAAGTTGCCCGCAATTTGGACGTGTCCCATGGCATTTCGGATGTGTCTTGGTAGGTTCAGAGGCTGGTATGTAAGGATGCACCATAGTAGAACGGCCATGTCTGCAGTGAAGGAGGACTCGTGAGATCTCGGAAAGACGTAATGGGACATAATCTGTGCCCATATTGATGGATATTTTGGAAAACAAATTCCAAACACACAAATCTAACCGGCAAGTGTACCGGGTTACATCAAGTAGTAATAACTCACAAGAGTGAGGTCGATTCCACAGGGATTGATGGATCAATTAACTTTAGTGGGTGATTAGTTTAGTCAAGCTAACATTGAGTGATTGGGTGAAATTGATCAACAGAATGTAAAATTGCAATGAATTTAAATTGCAGAAAGTAAATGGAACTGAATCTTAAAGAGCAAGCAATGTAAATTACAGAAACTTAAATGACAAGAAATGTAAATTGCATCAAATGTAAAGGGGAGTGGGAGCAGGGAAATTAAATGAAAGCAGTAGATCAAAGCTTAGAACAATTGCAAGGAAATTAAAATTGCATAAAAAGTAAATTCATATCACAGTGGCTCAAATGTAAAGTGCAGAGGAACACACGTGCAGGAAAGTAAATTGGGAGCAATATGAGCAGAAAGTAAAAATTGCAGAGAAGGAAATTGTAGCAGAAAAGGAAATCAGCAAGAAGACTTAAATCAATTTTGAAATCTCAAAGAGCACTCAACAATTTCAATGAAACAGTAAAAAAAAACAGCAAAGCAAAATTTCTTGAGAAAGCTAAACAGAGATGAAATTCAGCTTAATTGCAAAATGAAATTGAAGATCTCAGGAAATCAAAGAGACTAGAAAACAAGTCTAGATCTCAATTCCTTCCTTGATCTAACAGCAAACAGATTGAAGAATAAAGACAAATGGAAGCAGTAAATGAAAGCTTTGATTCAAATCACAATTTCTTGAATTATGCAGAAAAATAACAAGAGAAGTTGCAGATGGAGAATGAAAACAGAATTCCTTCCAATCTCAATCCAAAATTTCAAAATAGAAAAGAAAACTAAGAGAGAAAGTAAAATGAAAACTAAAGAGTGCAAAACTCCCTATTGGAGCTAGCCTTCTCAATGGAGCTCCCCTAAAGAATTGAAGCAAATGCCTTTTTATAGGCTTTTCACAAAATGAAAATGAAAATGAAAAATGAAATTCTAAACAAATTACATTTAAAAATAAATTCCTAAGCTAACTTGTTCTTGTGCCTTGAAGTGATGTCCATGGGCTTTTAAATTTTGGTGCAGGATTGAATTAATTTGATTTTTGCACCATGGATCACACTGCCAGGGCAAAGCTCTCCCCAAGAGCTTCAAAGCTCTCCCCAAGAGCTTCAAAGCTCTCCGTAAGAGCTCTATTAGAAGCACCCCTTTGTTTTGGAGAGAAACTCCAAGTTCGAATCATGATGGAAGCATTTTGTGAGCCCTTTTTCTTACATTTTCATGGGGAGAGCGCTACTTCCTTGCTTCCCTTGGTCTCCCTCTTCAAATCCTGGTGAAGCCATTTTGATTCATTTTTGCTTATTTTTGGTCCTTAAAGATGCCTTTCACTCGTGCCTCAATTTCATGCCAAATATGAATTGCCATATATTGTTGGAAAGCCTTGAATGTCAGCTTTCCAACGCAACTGAAAGCACATCAATTGGACATCTGTAGCTCAAGTTATAGCCCTTTGAAGGAGGCATGGTCATGCTATGAACGCCCAGATTTTAACTTAGCGAAAATTCTTGCCTCCCTCCCCCTTGGTCTTGGGTTCAAGCCTTGGTGAGTGCATTGTTGAGCTCTTTTTCCCTTGATTTTTCCTTGAAGCAGCCCGAAAATGCTCTTGGGCAAAGCTCTTGGCAAGAGCTTTGCATGTGAGATTGCCTTGCTTCCTTCTTCCATGTGCTTTTGATAAAGCTCTAAGCAAGAGCTTGGCTTTTGATTATTCGAGGTAAAGCTCTCCACAAGAGCTCTAAGCTCTTGGCAAGAGCTTTGTGCTCTTGCTCCTTGTTTTGAGCCACGCTTTTCTTCCTTTGGGCCACGCTTCTCTTTCTTGATTTGGTCATGGGCCACGCTTTTAAAAGCGTGGCCTAAGCCTCCAATGTGTGCTCCAACTTCAAAGTGTTCCCCAAAGCTCTTTTTTTTTCTTATTTTGTGCTTCTTTGCTTATTTTTCTCCTTATTTCCTACAAGATTTATAAAATTAAAAGATCAAGAAAATATACCTTTTAAGCACAAAAGAATGCAATATTTAAGCACAAATCATCAATTTCTTTTATGAAAAAGCATAGAAAAACATGACATGGTGACATGTCATCACATATGCGAGCCTCCAAGGTGAGTGCGGGAGCCAATATTCCCTTAGGACGGGAACGATAGTATCCGTAGATCGATCCACTACCAGGTAGTGCGATAACTCTGAGAACAGCGTCCCAGTCAAATTGGTACATCTGGCGCTTGAGTGCGGCTTCTTGAAATGCGTCCAGTCCTTCTGGAGTAGGGGGAAGATCTAGAGCTCATTGAATGGCCTCTTCTGTGATGGGGATTTGCTTCTGACGGACATAGACAGACTGCAGGGTTGGCAGGTGGAAGTTGGAGTAGAACTCGACTACCCAGTAAAGATTAACCTGCCGTGGCTGTCTCTAGAGGAAACCCCATTGTCTTCGTGCAATTTTTGGCTCAACAAATTCAGTAATATGGTTTGGGAGGATAAGAAGGTATTCGTTGTTGTAACTCCTTTCTGCCAGGATGGGGAACATCTGCTCACAGTAGCGATTGGTAAATCACACAGTGTCCTTTACTGGGAAGGCTTTCTCTTTATCATCAACCTTTATAATCCTCTTAATTCTTTTTGTTGAGGGTTTAACTGTAGTTGAAGATGGCTCTGCCACTAATGCTCGTTTTGTTCCTCTCCTTGCTGTTGATTTGGGAGCAGCTTTCTCCTTGCCTTTCTTGGTGGCCATCCTGAAAGGGAGAAAAGAGAAAGTATGTCAAAATGTCAAGGGGTAGAGCAAGGAAGAGGATGGTATGGGTGGTAATCAATGCACATTAAAGATGAATGAAGTTAACACATGGTCATGACTGCATGTGAAAAATTATCATGAGGAATATAGTAAGTGCATATAAGGACAATTAAATGCAAGGTGTTTTATTGGCATGCAGGCAAAGGCATGAGTAGCATAGATCAAGCATTCAATGTCCATGTTAAATTACCACAATTTCAAACTAACAACCTGTTTGTAATTACAATTATATTAAATTAATAAAATATAAAAAAGGGTTTTGTGAACAGCAGGCATTTAGAATAGTAGAATAAAAGAAATCCAAACATAGTGCACAATGCCATACGGGCGTTTTCACAAACACATAGCATGCATGATAGGTATGCTATTAAAAATAATAAATGGAACATGCAAGCAACCCTTTAAAAATTAACATATAATTGCCAAACAAGTTCTTAATAATCCACAAGCAAACAAAAGGAATAATAATGACCCTATTAAATATCTAACACTAATTAAAAGAAAAAAAAGAAAAAGAAAACATGGATAATGCAAGTAAAAAGAAAAAAGAAAAGAAGAAGAAAACATAAATTAAGAAGAAGAATAGAAAAGTAAAGAGGGAAGAAGAAAAGAAAACCTTGTTAATGTTGGTGAGAGAGAGAAAGTATAAAGTGAGAAAGAATGAAGGAGGAAGAAAAGGGAAGAAAATAATGAGAGGGGAAAAGAAAAAGTAGGATTTGGGAAAGAGAAAGATAAGATATTTGGCAAATTAGGATAAGCTATGCGGCGCAAGCAACGTGGACGCGTGGGGTACGCGTTCGTGCGGATGGCGCTTAGATGGGCCGACGCGGTCGCGTTGGTTACGCGGACGCGTGACGCGTTTTGTGCTACTAGCGCGAGGGCAGCCTCGTGCTCGCACAACTCTCTGTTCAAAACTTATTATTGCCAAAATCCAGGGTGACACGGTCGCATGGTTGACGCGATCGCGTGAGCGGCCATCATTGGGATATGACGCGGACGCGTGAGCCATGCGTCTGTGACGTGGCGGAAATTGGCGAGATACGTTGCAAGTACAGTTCTTAACCAACCAGAAATCCACTTATCAATTTAGAAGGGTTGTCACAAAATTTAAATTAGAATACTGAGAGTATGAGTCCCAGGTCGTCTCCCAACGAGTTGCAGAAAGGTGTGCTATTTTATTAATCAGATGTTTTCAAAAAATGGTTTGAGTTGAATAACAGGAAATTAAATTAGAGAATTTGTGTAATTTTAAATAAAAGCCTTGACTGGGAGTAGATTAGTTGGAAGCCCTATTCTTGTTGAAATACTCTCAAGATTAATTGATAATCGAAGGTTGCTCTGCTTAGTTATCCCTTACTAGGTAGAGGAAAGTCAAGCAAGTTGGAAAGCTATTTCTAGTCACAAGTCCTAATCCTCCCCCTTGGGAATGATTAGTGTCAGTGATTAGAGAACAAACCAACAATAAACCTAATTACAATTTCTCTCTTGAGTAATCCAACTCAAGGTTCCCTTTCAATCATCTCCCAATCAAGTTATGGAACTACTCGCTCATTATGTTTGTAAAATCCACAAAATAAGAAAAGGAAATATTGAAAGACATGATGAATAATAATCAAAGGAATCAATTAAAAATAAAGATAGTTCTTGTATTAATAAATTCTAAAAATAATCCAATGATAATTCTGAGTAGATAAAGAACATGGAAGAGTAAGTGACAGATAAGGAAACAAACTAGAATGACGAAGTCTTGACAGAGGTAATAACTCTTCTCAATGTTCCGATCTAAAAAGTAATAAAATCGAAATCCTAAGGACTATGAATGTGTAGAGAGAAAAACCTAGAGGAGAAGTAAAAATCTCAATCTAAAACTGAGAATTGTCTGTAATGTATTATTCTCTTCGTTTCTCCATGTTCCTTGGCTCTAGTCTGCTTTTTCGGGCCAAAAATTGGGTCAAAACAGGGCCCAAAATCGCCCCCAGCGAATTCTGCAGATTCTGCAGATCGCGCATGTCACGCGATTGCGTCATTCATGCGGACGTGTCATTCGGCGTTTTGCCTTGCCACGCGTGCGCGTCGTCCACGCCTCCGCGTCACTTGTGCAGTTCCAATCCGCGCGGTCGCTTGAGCCATGCGTCCGCGTCACTGCGATTTCCTCTATGTTGCGCGGTCGCGTGAGCCATGTGTCCGCGTCACTTCTCGCTGGTCATCTCCTAAATTTCTTGTGTTCCTTCCATTTTTGCAAGCTTCCTTTCCAATCTCCAAGTCATTCATGCCCTATAAAGCCTGAAACACTTAACACACAGATCACGGCATCTAATGGAATGAAGGAGAATTAAAATACATAATTAAAAGTCTTTAGGAAGCAAATATTCAATCATGTAATAATTTTAGGAAGGAAATATAAATGCATGCCAATCATATGAATAAGTGGGTAAAGAATTGATAAAACCATACAATTAAGCACAATATAAGCCATAAAATAGTGGTTTATCAGTCCGCGTGGTAAGGCTTGTGCGTTCAGCACCAGTCCAGCACCACTCTAGCACAGCTTTTGATCGTGCACCCTTTCTTACGTTGATTTTCAGGTCACGCGTCCGTGTGGGTGACGCGGACGCGTGGGAGGCATTATTCCCATATGATACAGACGCATCAGCGACGCGGTCGCATGGGGTGATTTGTGCCAAAGGCATGCCTCCAGCCACACTCTCACGTGACTTTCTGTTCAATTTCTTATTCTTTCTGATCTACCTGTGACGCGGACGCGTCGGCAATGCGATTGCGTCGCGTGTGACTATTTGAAATTTTTTTTTATTAAAAATATGTAAATGCAGATGTAAACTAAATGTGCTAAGAATGAGAAGAGTTATTGAAAAAGAAAACTAAGAATAAAGAGAGGAACGATTATACCATGGTGGGTTGTCTCCCACCTAGCATTTTGCTTTAACGTCCTTAAGTTGGACGCTCTACTAGCTCAGTCTTCTGCTGTGAGTGGATCCTCCAAGAGGAAGATCTCTAGCTCCTTGTTTTTCGTCACCTTCTCACCATGATATAGCTTTAAACGATGTCCATCAACCTTGATGAATTCAGAGCTTGAAGGATGACTTAGGTGAAAAACTCCGTACGGCTCAGCCTTCTCTACTCTATATGGACCTTCCCATCTTGATCTCAACTTGCCTGGCATGAGCCTCAGTCTAGATTTGTAAAGGAGGACTAAGTCCCGAGGTTGGAACTCTTTCCTCTTGATGTGTTGATCATGTACAGCTGGTGCACGAAATTGTGATCTCTGGTAATGGCTCCAAAAACTTGGTGCTCTAATCTCAATTCATAATTTGTCACAACTTCGATACAACTAACCAGCAAGTGCACTGGGTCGTCCAAGTAATAAACCTTACGTGAGTAAGGGTCGATCCCACGGAGATTGTCGGCTTGAAGCAAGCTATGGTCACCTTGTAATTCTCAGTCAGGCGGATATAAAATAGTTATGGAGTTCTCGAAAATAAATAATAAAAGAAGGATAGAAATACTTATGTAAATCATTGGTGAGAATTTCTGAACCTCTGCTTTCCTGCTGCCTTCATCCAATCAATCCTACTCCTTTCCATGGCTGGCTTTATGTAAGGGCATCACCGTTGTCAATGGCTACATCCCATCCTCTTGTGAAAATGGTCCAAATGCTCTGTCACAGCACGGCTAATCATCTGAGGTTCTCGATCATATTGGAATAGGAGTCACCCTCCTTTTGCGTCTGTCACTACGCCCAGCACTCGCGAGTTTGAAGCTCGTCACAGTTATTCAATCCCAGAGTCCTACTCGGAATACCACAGACAAAGTTTAGACTTTCCGGACTCTCATGAATGCCGCCATCAATCTAGCTTATACCACGAAGATTCTGATTAAGAGATCCAAGAGATACTCATTCAATCTAAGGTAAAATGGAAGTGGTTGTCAGGCACGCGTTCATAGGGAATGATGATGATTGTCACGTTCATCACATTCAGGTTGAAGTGCGAATGAATATCTTAGAAGCAAAATAAGATGAATTGAATAGAAAAACAGTAGTACTTTGCATTAATCTTTGAGGAACAGCAGAGCTCCACACCTTAATCTATGGAGTGTAGAAACTCTACCGTTAAAAATACATAAATGAAAGGTTCAGGCATGGCTGAATGGCCAGCTCCCAAAACGAGATCACAGGATCAAAAATACAATCCAGGATGTCTAATACAATAGTAAGAAGTCCTATTTATAATAAACTAGCTACCAGAGTTTACAAAAGTAAGTAATTGATGCATAAATCCACTTCCGGGGCCCACTTGGTGTGTGCTTGGGCTGAGCTTGAAGTCTACACGTGGAGAGGTCATTCTTGGAGTTGAACGCCAGCTTTTGTGCCATTTTGGGCGTTGAACTCCACTTTGCAACTTGTTTCTGGCGCTGGACGCCAGAATTGGGCAGAGAGCTGGCGTTGAACGCCAGTTTGCGTCATCTAAAATTGGGCAAAGTATAGACTATTATATATTTCTAGAAAGCCCTGGATGTCTACTTTCCAACGCAATTGGAAGCGCGCCATTTTGAGTTCTGTAGCTCCAGAAAATCCAAATTGAGTGCAGGGAGGTCAGAATCCAACAGCATCAACAGTCCTTCTTCCACCTCTGAATCTGATTTTTGCTCAAGTCCCTCAATTTCAACCAGAAAATACCTGAAATCACAGAAAAACACACAAACTCATAGTAAAGTCTAGAAATGTGAATTTAACATAAAAACTAATGAAAACATCCCTAAAAGTAACTAGATTCTACTAAAAACATACTAAAAACAATGCCAAAAAGTGTATAAATTATCTGCTCATCAACAGCCTTCATCTTTTCCTTGTATAGTCTTGAGTTCTCATAAGCTTCCAAGCGTAGGCTTTCCAATTCTTGCAGTTGCAACTTCCTTTCAGCTCCGGCTTTCTCAAATCCTATGTTGCACTCCTTTACTGCCCAAAAGGCTTTGTGCTCTACTTCAACTAGGAGGTGACAGGCTTTTCCATAAACTAAGCGGAAGAGGCTCATCCCAATGGGTGTCTTGTATGCTGTTCTGTATGCCCAGAGTGCATCTTGTAGCCTGGTGCTCCAGTCTCTTCTATGAGGTTTGACTATCTTCTGCAATATGCGCTTTATCACTCTGTTAGACACTTCGGCTTGCCCATTAGTCTGAGAATGGTAGGCTGTTGCCACTTTAAGAACTATCTCATGCTTCTTCAGTAATCCTGTCAGTCTCCTGTTACAAAAATGGGTGCCTTGATCGCTCACGATTGCTCGTGGTGATCCAAAGCGACAAATAATATGGTTTCTAACAAAGGAAACAACAGTGTTAGCATCATCAGTGCGGGTAGGAATTGCTTCCACCCATTTAGAAACGTAATCCACGGCTAACAATATATAAAAATGACCATTAGAATTTGGAAATGGACCCATGAAGTCAATGCCCCAAACATAAAAAATTTCACAGAAAAGCATAATTTGTTGAGGCATCTCATCCCTCTTGGATATATTACCAAATTTTTGGCATGGGAAATAGGATTTACAAAATTCAGCAGCGTCTTTAAAAAGAGTAGGCCACCAGAATCCACAGTCTAAGATTTTTCTAGCTATTCTTTGAGGGCCAAAATGTCCTCCACTCTCAGATGAGTGACAGGCCTCTAAAATGGACTGGAATTCTGATTGAGGCACACACCTTCTAATTACCTGGTCAGTGCCACATCTCCATAAATATGGGTCATCCCATATATAATATTTAGACTCGCTTTTCAGCTTGTCTCTTTGATGCTTAGTAAAGTTTAGAGGAAAGGTGCGGCTAACTAGATAGTTAGCTACAGGTGCATACCAAGGGACTACCTCAGATACTGCTTGCAGGTTATCAAATGGGAAATTATCAGCTATAGGAGTGGAATCATCTTTAATGTGCTCAAGGTGACTCAAGTGGTCTGCCACTAGATTCTGGTTACCACTCCTATCCTTTATTTCTAAATCAAATTCTTGTAGTAGCAGTATCCAACGTATAAGCCTTGGTTTGGATTCCTTTTTAGCTAATAAATACTTTAGAGCTGCGTGGTCTGAATACACTACTACTTTAGTACCAAGTAAATAGGCTCGAAATTTATTCAGAGCGAAAACAATAGCAAGAAGCTCTTTCTCGGTAGTAGTGTGATGCACGGAAAACTTGTCTCGCAACAAATTTCCTTCGGCAAGTGTACCGAATTTGTCGTCAAGTAAAAACTCACAATAGAGTGAGGTCGAATCCCACAAGGATTGATTGATCAAGCAACTTTAATTAGAGGAATGTTCTAGTTGAGCGAATCCAGGATTTAAGTTTAGAATTGCAGAAAATAAAATGGCGGGAAGGTAAATGACAGAAAAAGTAAATGCTAGAATTTAAAGAACTGAAAGTAAATTACTGAAGTAAATTACAGAATTGTAAATGGGAATGGGGGAATTGCTCATAAGAGTAAATAACAGAAATTAAAGAGAATGGGTAAGATCAGAAATGGGGAGTTCATTGGGCTTAGGAGATGTTGCATTCTCTGGATCGATTTCATTTTCATCTCTTCCTCAATCAATGCACTCATTGATCTCCTTGGCAATCTTAAGTGATTGAATTACAATTTCTTGCGCTCAAATCTTGATCAATAGCCAATTTAGAAGTGCAGAGAAAGTAAATACAGAGAGTAATTCTATGCCCAGAGACTCCCTCTATTTTCCAACTCCCTAATTAGATCAAAGCTAGTCCTATATATACTACTCTTCTACTCTTCTAGTTGGTTCTTCAAGTCTTGGGTCTGGGCCTTTGGATCTTGAGTTTGAAGCAGTTATCTTCTTCATTGTGCTTGGCTTTACTTGCAGAGAGAAATTGTGAAGTGGGCAAAGACTTTAGCTCAGGACATTAGTGAAAATATGGGTTCGAGAACGTTAGTGACATTCAACTTTTTCACTAACGTTCCTTACCCAAGTAAGAGCCACGTTAACCTCAACGTTAGTGGCACAAATGTTGGCACTAACGTTGCCTCTTTGTCCTTCGCGCACGTTATTGGGACTCAACTTTCCCAATAACGTTGAGAAGCCTCCCCCTTCCCAATGTTAGAGTCCACGTTAACTCAGTTAACGTGGTTCTTTTAACGTAGGCTTGCCAACCTTCGAGAACGTTAGTGACACTTAACATTGTCACTAACGTTCCAATGTGCCCCTTAGCTCCCACGTTAGAGTCCACGTTAACTAGGTTAACGTGGCTTCTAACGTGGCCTATGCTAGCCATCTCCAACGTTTGTGACAAAGTTGAGTGTCACTAACGTTGGTTCAACATTCCCTTATCCATGTTAGCTTCCACGTTAACTAAGTTAACGTGGGAGTTAACGTGGCTCATGGTGGCATGTGAGGGCTCCTTCCAACGTTAGTGACAATGTTGGGTGTCACTAACGTTGGCGTCACCTCCCTTCCTCACGTTAGCTTCCACGTTAACTAGGTTAACGTGGGAGTTAACGTGGCCTAGTGTGACTTGGCCAACGTTAGTGATAATGTTAAATATCACTAACGTTGGCTTCCCCCCTTTCTTC
>NC_029788.2:56331180-56348502 GCF_000816755.2 Arachis ipaensis
TCATAGTGTAATTAGACTGAGCGGCGTCTAAAGTCTTAGATGCATAAGTAATTACAAAGGGGTCCTTACCTTCACACTGAGCCAGCGCTGCTCCTACTGTATGGTTGGAGGCATCGCACATGATTTCGAATGGCTGGCTCCAGTTAGGTCCTCTCACAATTGGAGCTTGAGTCAGGGCAGTCTTCAGTTTATCAAACGCTTGTTTGCAATCCTCACTGAACTCAAACTCAATATCTTTCTGCAGTAATCTGGATAAGGGAAGTGCTACCTTACTAAAGTCCTTAATGAATCTCCGGTAAAAACCTGCATGGCCAAGGAACGAACGGACTTCCCTCACAGATGAGGGGTAAGGTAAACTAGAAATAACATCCACCTTTGCTGGATCTACAGAAATGCTAGTATTAGATACAACATGTCCTAGTACAATCCCTTGTTTAACCATAAACTGACATTTTTCAAAATTCAATACAAGGTTTGTACTGACACATCTATCTAATACTCTTGATAAACTATCCAAACAAAGGCTAAAGGAATCACCATAAACGCTAAAATCATCCATAAAAACCTCCATATAGTCCTCAATAAAGTCAGAGAAAAGACTCATCATGCACCTTTGGAAAGTAGCTGGTGCATTGCATAAGCCAAAGGGCATAATCTTATAAGCATAAGTCCCAAAAGGACATGTAAAAGTAGTCTTTTCCTGGTCCCCAGGAGCTATATGAATCTGGAAAAAACCTGTGTAACCATCTAAAAAGCAATAATGTGATTTACCTGACAGGCGATCCAGCATTTGATCAATGAATGGAAGAGGATAGTGATCCTTACGAGTGGCCTGGTTTAGGCGCCTGTAATCAATGCAGACCCTCCAGGGGTTCTGTACTCTGGTTGCTATGAGCTCTCCATGCTCATTCTTCACTGTAGTGACTCCAGACTTCTTGAGCACCACTTGTATTGGGCTTACCCATTCACTGTCTGATATGGGGTAGATGATATCTGCCTCCAGTAGTCTTGTCACTTCCTTCTTGACAACCTCTGAGATAGTGGGGTTCAGTCTTCTCTGGGGTTGACGAACGGGTCTTGCTCCCTCTTCTAAAAATATTCTGTGCTCACAAACTTGAGGGTTGATGCCTACTATGTCTGCCAAACTCCACCCAATTGCCTTCTTGTGCCTCCTCAGCACATTAAGTAACTACTCTTCTTGGTGAGAAGTGAGTTCCCGTGCAATGATAACTGGAAACTTCTGCTTGTCCTCTAGGTAAGCATATTTGAGGTGTGGAGGGAGGAGTTTAAATTCTAACTTCTGCTCATAGCCAGGCTCTGGATTGTCTGGAGTTAGTGACAATGGTAAAGTACTTTCATTGTCCCCAGAAAGTGTCCCCACACTCGGACTTTGTCCTATGTACTTCTCTTCTAACTCCTCCTGGTGAACTTCAGCCACGATTTCGTCTATGATGTCACACTGGAGAATAGAATGATCTTCTGGAGGGTGCTTCATAACTCCATTTAGATTGAAGCTTACTACTCGGCCGTCTATTTCAAAAGAGTATGTTCATGAAAAAGCATCCAATTTGAACTTCGAGGTCTTCAGGAATGGTCTTCCGAGTAGGATTGATGATGGCTTCTCTGAGTCATTTTGGGGCATCTCCATGATATTAAAATCAATGGGAAATGTGAGCCCTTTAATGCCCACTAATACATCTTTAGCAACTCCAACCACTGTAATAATGCTTTTATCTGCTAACACAAAACGAGCTGCCGACCTTTTTAAGGGAGGGAGCCTCAAAATATCATATATAGACAAAGGCATTATACTAACACATGCTCCTAAATCACACATGCAGTCAGAAAATACCACACCACCAATAGTACAATTAACCATACATGGACCTGGATTACTACACTTTTCAGGTATACCTTCTATTAAAGCAGATATAGAACTACCTAAAGGAATAGTTTCTAATTCATTAATTTTGTCTTTATGTATACATAAATCTTTTATAAACTTTGCGTATTTAGGTACCTGTTGAATAACATCAAAAAGGGGAACAGTTACTGATGTGTATTTTTGTGGAAAAACGAATTCCAAACACACAATCTAACCGGCAAGTGCACCGGGTCGCATCAAGTAATAACTCACGGGAGTGAGGTCGATCCCACAGGGATTGAAGGATTGAGCAATTTTAGTTTAGTGGTTGATTTAGTTAAGCGAATCAAGATTTGGTTGAGTGATTTGTGACTAACATAATTTAAATTGCATGGAAAATAAAGAGAATAGGTAATTTGCATGAAATTAAAGAGAATAGAAAATTAAAATGCTGAATCT
Source organism: Arachis ipaensis (assembly GCF_000816755.2). Taxonomy (NCBI): domain Eukaryota; kingdom Viridiplantae; phylum Streptophyta; class Magnoliopsida; order Fabales; family Fabaceae; genus Arachis; species Arachis ipaensis. The sequence goes on from NC_029788.2 coordinate 56,333,504, forward strand.
TAAAGAACAAGAAATTAAATGGCAGAAACTTAGAACGCAAGAAATGTAAATTGCAGAATCTTAAAATGCAAGAAATGTAAATTGCTTGAATTATAAAAGGAGTTGGGAATTGGGATTGCAGAAATTAAACACAGAAAAGTAAATTGCAACAAGCAGGGAAGTAAAAGATGAATTTAATTGCAGTGGATCTCAAACAAAAAATGTAAATTGCTTGAAGAAGCGTTCAACAGAGAAATCAAAAGGAAATTTCAGATCTCAGGACCCAATAGACTAGATAACCAAGTCTAGATCTCAATGCCTTCCTAGATCCAATTCAGAAATCAATTGCAAGAAAAGTAAAGATCAAGCAGTAGAAGAAAGGAATGCAAAAAATTGATTTCTCAAAAAGTGCAGTAAATAAAACAGGGAGATCTCAGGGTGAGATTGAAACAGAATTCCTTCAATTCTCCAACACCCAAGATTCAAACAAAGTGTAAATGAAATTGAAAATAAGAAAACTAAGAGGAAGAGAATTCAATTCTCCTTTCCCAAGACTCAGAATCTCAAAAATAACTCTCAACCAAAAGCTCTCCCAAAATCACTTAGTAAAAACTAAAATGGAAAAGCTCCCAAAAACTTAAATTCTAAGCTATTTATACACTCTCTTCAAATGATCTTCAAGCCTTGAATTGGGCCTTTGCTCTTGATGGAATTGGGTTGACAAAAGCCTCTGTTGATTGCTCTTGGAGTTGGAGAGAAACCCATTTGTGAACTGGGCCATGAATCATTAAAGCTTGAGTCAAAGTTTGAGGTCAAACTTTGACTCAAGATTTTCATATCAGCTTGCCTCCTTTTGCTGTCATCCACGTTTGAGCCAAAGTTTGAGGTCAAACTTTGAGCCAAACGTGGATCCCTCTTGTATGCCTCTTGGGGTGCTACTTTGTCCTCTTGTCAATGTTGCAAATTTTATGCCAACTATAGACTATTATATATGGTTGGAAAGCTCTGAATGTCAGCTTTCTAACCCACTTGGAATCACCTCAATTGGACATCTACAACTCAAGTTATTCTTGTTGGAAGTATACCCCTTCAGGCTGTTGTGGCGCCAACGTTTGCCTAAAAGCTTGAGGTCAAACGTTGGCGCAAGCTTTTGCTCTCCTGGGTGTGTTTGTTGTGGCGCCAACGTTTGCCTAAAAGCTTGGGGTCAAACGTTGGCGCAAGCTTTTTCTCTTCTCCAGGGTGTATTTGTTGTGGCACCAATGTTTGCCTAAAAGCTTGAGGTCAAACGTTGGCGCAAGCTTTTGCTCCATCCAGGGTGAATTCAACTCTTCCAAAAGTTTGAGCTAAAGTTTGAGGCAAGCTTTTGCTCAAGCTTTTTGTTCCTCTTGCTCCTTGCCATTTCTTCTTTCTTCAACCTTCTTCAAAGCTCTTTTCACCTATCATCAATCAATCAAAGACATCAAAGCTATGCTCAAAATCATGAGATTGTTATTCTTTCATAATATATGATAGTTATAGCACAAAATCTCATGAAATTGCATTAATTTATCCATGGTTGATTGAATCAAAGGAAACATGAAATTCTACCCAATTGGCTTACTTATGGCTCAAGAAAGTGCATAAAATCAATTGAAAACAAAAGAAAAAGGCTAGTGAAACTAGGCTAAGATGACTTGTCATCACAACACCAAACTTAAAGCTTGCTTGTCCCCAAGCAAGAAAGGAATTATGCTCAAAGGTTCTTTCAATTAAGATGGATTTAAGAATAACTTGTAATATCCTGTGAGTGAAGTGATTAAGTGACAGTGGGGTGAACTCTAAATTATATGCTCATGCAAGGGCTTCAGTGCTTACTAGTCCTTACATATTGGAAGTCTTAGGTCCTAGGACTTTCATCCAAATGATATCATGGAGATCTCTCTATAGGTAATCACCTTGAAGCAGCTTATAGTTTCTGTGCTTTGGCCCTGACTCTAAGTGTCATGTCTCAAAGCGGCTCTTTAGATAAGCTTTCAATCAATACTCCTAAACCAGTTGGTTTTAAGGTATTAGGTGTTAAAGCACCCCTAAGGATTTACTTGCTCAAGCCTCTTTCTTTGACACAATTCGACCACAAGCATTTACTAGGATAACAACTCTTTGAGTTCTTGTTTCTTTCTTCTTTTCTGCCTAGTAATTGATGCTCAGAGCCTTGGGCCATGTTCTTTTTGTTTTTGTATTTTCTTTATTTTCTTTTGTCTTGTTTGCTACTTCTTGGATCAATAAATGTTTGAGAATCTCCACAACACTTCTTTGAACTCTATGTCCCGCCTATGAGCTCCCATGCAAGTTTTCATAAGCATGCAACCTCAATACATAATCATACAACTAGAACCACCACTTCTCCTAATATTTTGCTTGCCTCAAAATTGTTTAATTCCTCAATCCTTCTTTTCAAAGAACTTTCATGTGATGCATTTTTTTGAAATATTGAGTGCAAACAAGTTTTGGAGAGTATAGTGTTATAAATGATCAAGCATCTTGATTATTGAATTGCAGAAAAACTATACTAAACAGAAGGACAGATGGGGATATAATATCACTTTCAATCACAGCAATATCTGATAATGAACAATACAACCTTTTGGAGTTTACTTGCTGTCCTCTTCCTCATCATCATTGCTGGTCTTCACATTCCTCTTTCAACTCTTTGATTGATGATGCTAAATCTTCCAAAAGTTTGTATGGTGCTCTGCAGTGATATTGAAAGTTGCTTGTTCCCCAAGCACTTGAAAAATGGTTAGCATGCATGAATTATTTGTGGGCCTTTGAACTTACTTTGGTATGGGAACACCAAACTTAGTACCTTGCCGATGGTTCTCATGCATCAGATCAACCATGTGTGAAACTCTTTTTCTTTTTCAAAAGCAATAGAACTAAAAACTAGGAAACAGCAGAATAGTTAACTAGTTCGTCTAGATGCTTGAAGCTAGCATTATGCAGTAGGTGAGAATATATTTATGATGAAATTTTAGTGGAACACCAAACTTAGAGTCCTTCATTCTCCCTTAGATTGTTTTGGTGTGTAACACCAAACTTAGCTCCTTGCAACATAGATAAAACTAATTAACCTTTTTATTGAAATAGATATGAAAAGATAGTTACCTCCGATTGGGTTGCCTCCCAACAAGCGCTCTTTTATTGTCACTAGCTTGACATCTCTCATCCTCGGATCATGGAAGTTGAGGCTTCTGTTGCCTTTGGTTTCTTCCTCTCACTATGGGCTTCCTTTCCTCTGTTTCTTTTTGTGGAATTCCTCTGTTGTGTATTTCTTTGATGATTATTTCCTTTTCCATAGCCTTCTCACTTTCCTCCATAACTGCTTTCCCTTTCAACCCAGCAGCTTTTTCGCTGTTCTTTGGGTCGTCTTCAGTGGACCTGAGGGACATATTTGCCATCCTCTCGCCCATTTCTGCAAGGTGCTTAGCCAGTTGTTCCAATTGCCTCTCATTTCTTCTGAGTGAGGCCTCTTGGTTCCTGCTTATCATCTCTTGATTTTTTCTTGCTTCTTCCTGCTCTATTATTGTCATCTCTTGAACTTTCACGAACCTTTCCGTCATCATTTCTAGAACATAGAGTCTTTGAAAGTTTGGAATTGGTCGTGGTTGTGTTAACTGTGGTGGTTGATGAGAGTCATTTTGGGTGAGTGGTGAGGTAGGATGGGGTTGGAAATGTGTGTATTGGGGTGGTGCATGATGATTATTGTTATGGGGGTGATTTTTATGCTGGTTTTTGAAGTTGGGGTTGTTGCAGTTGAAGTCCCTTGGTCTTTGATTTTGGTTTTCAACCCCTCTCCAGTTGGACTGAGTTCTCCAGGGTGGGCTGTACACATCATTCTGAGACCTGTGTTGGAGCATGCTAGCGGTACTTCTTGGAGAGTGCGACTGCTCATAACTTTGTTGCTCACAGTTAATTGTTCCAAAACTTTTTCCAGATTGATTCCTTCCATGGGGATTTTGAGGTAGGTTCTGTGCATTTGCCACAGCAGTTCGTAGCTCATCAATTTTTTTGTCCATCAGTTCTAGTTGTTGCAGAAGTTGTTGATGCATCTGCTTGCTTTGGGTCATGATTGCACTGACACCTTCAATTTCCATCACTCCTTTCTCTTGTGTGGATGGTTGCACTTCTGTCTCTAGCTCACCAATTTCCTGGGATGGTTTCAGCTTGGCTAGGAGTTCACTCATTAATTCTTCCCATCCGATAATGCTTCTTTGTGGGAAAGCTTCAAACCATTGAGCAACATCGTTCATGGTGATGAATGGGTGCTTCAAATTATGGGTTGCATTATTATCTAAGGTGGGGATATTACTCCCATGATTACTGGAATTAGTTGAGTTCTCCTCCATGATCTGCACAATCACAAATGGTCCAGATGAAGATAGAGTATATTCTTGCCAGAATATGATTGGAGAATTAGTTGACACAATGTGGCAAACAGTTGATAAACTTGAAAGATAGATAGAAGAAAATTACTTCTCTCGTATATTCAATAAGCACAAGCATGAGGATCACACAAAGCCAGAAAATACCAAGAAAACTTCACTCTATTGCTAAAGTGAAGCTTCAGTTAGCTCAGGTAAAAATTCAAACAGTTAGTGGGTTAGTAAAAAAAATAAAGAAACAGAAAAGAAAAAGTGCTTGATCTAGATCTTCACTTCACTTAATCATTGTCAATCTATTTCAATCCCTGGCAACGGCGCCAAAAACTTGATGTGTATTTTTATGGAAAAACGAATTCCAAACACACAATCTAACCGGCAAGTGCACCGGGTCGCATCAAGTAATAATATCTCACGGGAGTGAGGTCGATCCCACAGGGGTTGAAGGATTGAGCAATTTTAGTTTAGTGGTTGATTTAGTTAAGTGAATCAAGATTTGGTTGAGTGATTTGTGATTAACAGAATTTAAATTGCATGGAAAATAAAGAGAATAGGTAATTTGCATGAAATTAAAGAGAATAGAAAATTAAAATGCTGAATCGTAAAGAACAAGAAATTAAATGGCAGAAACTTAGAACGCAAGAAATGTAAATTGCAGAATCTTAAAATGCAAGAAATGTAAATTGCTTGAATTATAAAAGGAGTTGGGAATTGGGATTGCAGAAATTAAACACAGAAAAGTAAATTGCAACAAGCAGGGAAGTAAAAGATGAATTTAATTGCAGTAGATCTCAAACAGAAAATGTAAATTGCTTGAAGAAGCGTTCAACAGAGAAATCAAAAGGAAATTTCAGATCTCAGGACCCAAGAGACTAGATAACCAAGTCTAGATCTCAATGCCTTCCTAGATCCAATTCAGAAATCAATTGCAAGAAAAGTAAAGATCAAGCAGTAGAAGAAAGGAATGCAAAAAATTGATTTCTCAAAAAGTGCAGTAAATAAAACAGGGAGATCTCAGGGTGAGATTGAAACAGAATTCCTTCAATTCTCCAACACCCAAGATTCAAAAAAAGTGTAAATGAAATTGAAAATAAGAAAACTAAGAGGAAGAGAATTCAATTCTCCTTTCCCACGACTCAGAATATCAAAAATAACTCTCAACCAAAAGCTCTCCAAAAATCACTTAGTAAAAACTAAAACGAAAAAGCTCCCAAAAACTTAAATTCTAAGCTATTTAGACACTCTCTTCAAATGATCTTAAAGCCTTGAATTGGGCCTTTGCTCTTGATGGAATTGGGTTGACAAAAGCCTCTGTTGATTGCTCTTGGAGTTGGAGAGAAACCCATTTGTGAACCGGGCCATGAATCATTAAAGCTTGAGTCAAAGTTTGAGGTCAAACTTTGACTCAAGCTTTTCATATCAGCTTGCCTCCTTTTGCTGTCATCCACGTTTGAGCCAAAGTTTGAGGTCAAACTTTGAGCCAAACGTGGATCCCTCTTGTATGCCTCTTGGGGTGCTACTTTGTCCTCTTGTCAATGTTGCCAATTTTATGCCAACTATAGACTATTATATATGGTTGGAAAGCTCTGAATGTCAGCTTTCTAACCCATTTGGAATCACCTCAATTGGACATCTACAACTCAAGTTATTCTTGTTGGAAGTATACCCCTTCAGGCTGTTGTGGCGCCAACGTTTGCCTAAAAGCTTGAGGTCAAACGTTGGCGCAAGCTTTTGCTCTCCTGGGTGTGTTTGTTGTGGCACCAACGTTTGCCTAAAAGCTTGAGATCAAACGTTGGCGCAAGCTTTTTCTCTTCTCCAGGGTGTATTTGTTGTGGCGCCAACGTTTGCCTAAAAGCTTGAGGTCAAACGTTGGCGCAAGCTTTTGCTCCATCCAGGGTGAATTCAACTCTTCCAAAAGTTTGAGCTAAAGTTTGAGGCAAGCTTTTGCTCAAGCTTTTTGTTCTCTCTTGCTCCTTGCCATTTCTTCTTTCTTCAACCTTCTTCAAAGCTCTTTTCACCTATCATCAATCAATCAAAGACATCAAAGCTATGCTCAAAATCATGAGATTGTTATTCTTTCATAATATATGATAGTTATAGCACAAAATCTCATGAAATTGCATTAATTTATCCATGGTTCATTGAATCAAAGGAAACATGAAATTCTACCAAATTGGCTTACTTATGGCTCAAGAAAGTTCATAAAATCAATTGAAAACAAAAGAAAAAGCTAGTGAAACTAGGCTAAGATGACTTGTCATCAGTTACCTCAACCTTTTTAAATATTTCTACCATTTTGGGATCAGGTTCCAACTGCTTCCTGGGCTTCCTTGCAAGTTGTGGAAATGGAATAGGAATGGCGTTTTCTGCAGTGTCTGCACCCCTTGGTGCTTTTTCCTGTGATTGAGCTTCTTCTTCTTCAGCCATATCCTGTATATCCTCTTCTTCCTCAACATCTTCTATTTCCACTACCTCTTCAGCTGAGGCATGTTCTGGTGGGTTTGGCTCTTCCTGATTCCTCTCTTGCAATGTGGTTCCGGATCTTAGGGTGATGGCATTAATGCCACCCTTTGGATTGGGTAATGGTTGAGAGGGGATTCCACTGGAGCTCAAAGGCTGGTTATTGGAGTTATTCATTGATCCAATCTGTGAGCCAAGAGCTTGCAAGGTAGAGTTCAGACCATTTAGAGCAGAAGTAAGGTTGTTTTCCCTGGCCTGCTGTCTCCGATCAATAGATTGTAGTAACTTATCATTAGAAGATGAAGAGGGATAAGTGATCTGAGAGGTCTGCTGTTGGTTATTCTGTGGTCCTTGGGATTGCCTCAGGTGAGGTGCTCTGTAAGGCTGGTTCTGATTCTGCTGCCTGTTGTTATTATTATTCCACCTCTAATTTCCCTGATTGTCTCTACCTCCTCTGTTATAGTTGTTCCTCTAACTCTGGTTAGAATTATCCTGCCACCTTGATTGTACCCTTGATTGGGGCAATCCTAGAAGTTATGAGTGGCTGCCACAGTGTTGTCTTCCTGCTGGAGCTGCGGACATTCATCAGTATAATGGCTATAATCAGCACAGATCCCGCACACTCTCTATAGAACCAACTACTGGCTTTGCTGTGGTGGAGAGGGCTGAGCTTGCTGAGCTTGTTGTTGATTCAACTGCATCTGCCTCAGTAAGTTGGTCATCTCGCATATACTCTGAGTCAGAGCAGTAGTCTCTTTGTTAAAAGATACCTCTGCAATAACTTTTCAACGGCCTTCTTTCTGCCTATGATTCCAAGTAGATTAAGCTAAGTCGCTGATCAATTGCCATGCCTCATCAGTGGTCTTGTACTTTTTCATAGACCCATTACTAGCACTTTCCAATGTTGTCTTGTCTTGGGGCCTCATGCTCTGTGTGACATAGCCGAGAAACACTATCTTGTCAATCATATGGTGGGGCATGCTTCCAGAAGATTGTTGAAGCGCTCCCAGTATTCATAGAGAGTCTCAGACTCGTCCTGAATAATCATGGAAATGTCTTTCCTCAGTTTATCAGTAACTTCAGCTGGAAAGAATTTTTCCAAAAATTCTCTTCTAAGCGTATCCCAGTCAAAAATAGTTGCTGCTGGTTGAGTGTAGTACCACTCTCTCGCCTTTCCCTCAAGAGAGAATCGGAAAGCTTTTAACAGAATAGAAGTTTCATCTGCACCGTCGCGGTTGACAGTAGAACAGGACGCTTGGAAATCCCTCAGGTGCTTGATAGGCTCTTGAGCAGGTAAGCCATGAAACTTAGGCATCAAATTGAGCAGTGCAATCTTTATTTCAAAATCTGTGTCAACTGCTGGGTGATGCACTTGAAACGGTTGCATTGTGAAATCAGGGGCTCCAGCCTCCTGGATAGTAATTATTCTAGGTGCTGCCATGTCACCTATACGTAAATCAACCGAATCAGTAGAATGGGGGCTTATTTCATCCTCAAGTGACGTTTCAGATTTGCCCTCGGAGAGGACTAACCGACACCGAGCTTTCCTTATTCGTGAGATAGTTCTTTCAATCTCAGGATCAAATACTGGCAAGCTTGGATCAGGAAGTGAACACGTCATTTAACGAAAGAAACATGCAGCTCATAGTCGCAAAATAAAATAAAATGCAAATAAATAAATTCCAATTAATAACTTAGCACTCTATTGCAACTCCCCCGCAACGGCGCCAAAAATTGACATGGCAGAAATTGGCGAGTTAAGAAATTATTATAGGAGATACATTGCAAGTACAGTCCTTAACCAACCAAAATTCCGTTTATCAATTTAGAAGGGTTGTCACAAAAATTAGAATTAAAATATTGGGAGTATGAATCCCAGGTCGTCTCCTAACGAGTTTCAAAAAGATGTGCTATTTTATTAATCAGATGTTTTCAAAAATGGTTTGAGTTGATAAACAGGAAATTAAATTAGGGGATTTATGTAATTTTAAATAAAGACCTTGATCGGGAGTAGATTAGTTGGAAGCCCTATTCTTGTTGGAGTACTCTCAAGATTAATTGATGATTGAAGGTTGTTCTGCTTAGTTATCCCTTACTAGGTAGAGGAAAGTCAAGCAAGTTGGAAAGCTATTTCTATTCACAAGTTCCAATCCTCTCCCTTGGAAAGGATTAGTGTCAGTGACTAGAGAACAATCCAACAATAAACCCAATTACAATTTTTCTCTTGAGCATTCCAACTCAAGGTCTTCCTTTCAATCAACTCCCCATCAAGTTATGGAACTAATCGCTCATTATGAATGTAAACTTCACAAAATAATAAAGAGAAATAAGGAAATACATGATAGATAATAATCAAAAGATCAATTAAAAATAAAAATAGTTCTTGTATTAATAAATTCTAAAAATAATCCAATAATAATTCTGAATAAATTGAGGACATGGAAGAGTAAGAGACAAGTAAGGAAAACAAACTAGAATAATGAAGTCTTGGCGGAGGTAATAACTCTTCTTAATATCCCAATCCAGAAAGCAATAAAACCGAAATCCTAAGAACTATCAATGTGTAGAGAGAAAATCTAAAGGAGAAGTAAAATCAGATCTAAAACTAAAATTAGGCGGAATGAATGTTCTCCCTGGCCTCTGCATGTTCTCCGGCTCTAATATGCTTTTCTGGGCCGAAAACTGGGTCAAAACAGGGCCCAAAATCGTCCCCAGTGAATTCTGCAGATTTTGCAGATCGCGCACGTCATGCGATCGCGTCATCTAGGCGTTCGCGTCATCCAGCGTTTTACCTTGCCATGCGTGCGCGTCGTCCACGCCTTCGCGTCACTTGTGCAGTTTCCAATCCGTGCGGTCGCGTGAGCCATGCGTCTGCGTCACTGCAATTTCCTCTATGTCGCGCGGTCGTGTGAGCCATGCGTTCGCGTCACTTCTCGCTGGTCATCTCCTTAATTTCTTGTGTTCCTTCCATTTTTGCAAGCTTCCTTTCTAATCTCCAAGTCATTCATGCTCTATAAAGCCTGAAACACTTAACACACAGAACACGGCATCGAATGGAATAAAAGAGAATTAAAATACAAAATTAAAAGTATCTGGGAAGCAAGTTTTCAACCATGAAGTATTTTTAGGAAGGAATTATAAATGCATGCTAATCATATGGATAAGTGGGTAAAGATTTGATAAAACCGCACAATTAAACACAATATAAGCCATAAAATAGTGGTTTATCACCCCTCCACCGGGATTTTAATTTCCTGGGAAATAATTTGAGCCTAGAATTAAACAGCAGAACCTTCTGTCCTGGTTCAAAGACTCTAGATGATAGTTTCTTGTTCTGCCACCTTTTTGCTTTTTCCTTATAAATTTTTGCATTTTCAAAAGCATTAAGTCTGAATTCCTCTAGGTCATTCAGCTGGAGCAATCTTTTCTCTGCAGCTAACTTAGCATCCAGGTTTAGGAATCTGGTTGCCCAGTAGGCCTTATGTTCTAGTTCCACGGGCAGATGACAGGCCTTGCCATACACAAGCTAGTATGGAGAGGTTCCTATAGGAGTCTTGAATGTTGTTTTGTATGCCCACAGAGCATCATCCAAGCTTTTTGCCCAATCCTTTCTACGGGAAATTACAGTCTGTTCTAGGATTCTTTTTAGTTCTCTATTAGAGACTTCAGCCTGCCCATTTGTCTGTGGGTGATATGGAGTTGTTACTTTGTGGCTAATTCTATATCGGACCATAGCAGAGTAAAGTTGTTTATTGCAGAAATGAGTGCCCCCGTCACTGAATAATACTCTGGGGATGCCAAGTCTGCTGAAGATATATTTCTGGAGGAACTTCAGCACGGTCTTAGTATCATTAGTGGGTGTGGCAATTGCTTCTACCCATTTAGATACGTAGTCCACTGCCACCAGAATGTACGTGTTTGAGTAAGATGGTGGGAAAGGACCCATGAAGTCAATACCCCATACATCAAACAACTCAATCTCTAAGATCCCTTGTTGAGGCATGGCATAATTATGAGGCAAGTTGTCATCTCTTTGGCAACTGTCACAGTTACCACAAACTCTCGAGCATCTCTGTGGAGAGTAGGCCAGTAGAACCCACATTGGAGGACCTTAGTGGCTGTTCGCTCACCTCCGAAATGTCTTCCATACTGTGATCCATGGCAATGCCATAGAATCTTTTGTGCCTCTTCTCTAGGCATGCATCTGCGGATCATTCCGTCTGCACATCTCTTAAAGAGATATGGTTCATCCCATAAGTAGTACTTTGCATCAGAAATTAGTTTTTTTGTTTGCACCTTGCTGTACTCCTTGGGTATGAACCTCACAGCTTTATAATTTGCAATGTCTGCAAACCATGGTGCTTCCTGAATGGCAAAGAGTTGCTCACCCGGAAAGGTCTCAGAGATCTCAGTAGGAGGGAGGGACGCCCCTGCTACTGGTTCTATCCGGGACAGGTGATGAGCTACCTGGTTCTCTGTCCCTTTTCTGTCTTTTATTTCTATATCAAACTCTTGCAGAAGCAACACCCATCTTATTAGCCTGGGTTTTGAATCCTGCTTTGTGAGTAGATATTTAAGAGCAGCATGGTCAGTATACACAATCACTTTTGAACCTACTAAATAGGATCTAAACTTGTCAATGGCATAAACCACTACAAGCAACTCTTTTTCTGTGGTTGTGTAGTTTTTTTGTGCGTCATTTAGAACACGGCTGGCATAGTAAATGACGTGCAGAAGTTTGTTATGCCTCTGTCCTAATACTGCACCAATGGCATGGTCACTGGCATCACACATTAGTTCGAATGGTAATGTCTAGTCTGGTGTAGAAATCACTGGTGCTTTGAACAGTTTAGCTTTCAGAGTTTCAAAAGCCTGCAGACACTCTGTGTCAAACACAAATGGTGTGTCAGCAGCTAGCAAATTGCTCAGAGGTTTTGCAATTTTTGAAAAATCCTTTATAAACCTCCTATAGAATCCTGCATGCCCCAGAAAGCTTCTGATTGCCTTAACATTGGCAGGTAGTGGTAATTTTTCAATTACTTCCACTTTAGCTTGTTCCACCTCTATTCCCTTTTTTGAAATTTTATGCCCAAGGACAATTCCATCAGTCACCATAAAGTGACATTTTTCCCAGTTTAAAACTAGGTTAGTCTCTTGGCATCTTTTTAGAACAAGTGCTAAATGGTCAAGACAGGAGCTGAATGAGTCTCCAAATACTAAAAAGTCATCCATGAAGACTTCCAAAAATTTCTCTACCATATCAGAGAAGATAGAGAGCATGCACCTCTGAAAGGTTACAGGTGCATTGCATAGACCAAAGGGCATCCTTCTGTAGGCAAATACTCCAGAAAGGCATGTGAATGCTGTTTTCTCTTGGTCCTGAGGATCTACTGCAATTTGGTTGTAACCTAAATAGCCATCCAAAAAGCAGTAGTATTCATGACCTGCTAGTCCTCTAGCATCTGGTCTATGAATGGTAAAGGAAAATGATCCTTTCTGGTGGCTGTATTGAGCCTTCTGTAGTCAATACACATACGCCACCCTGTAACTGTTCTTGTAGGAACCAGTTCATTCTTTTCATTATGAACCACTGTCATGCCTCCTTTCTTGGGGACAACGTGGACAGGGCTCACTCAAGGGCTATTAGAAATAGGATAAATAATCCCAGCCTCTAGTAACTTAGTGACCTCTTTCTGCACCACCTCCTTCATGGCTGGATTTAGCCGCCTTTGTGGTTGAACTACTGGCTTAGCATCATCCTCCAATAGGATCTTGTGCATACATCTTGCTGGGCTAATGCCCTTAAGATCACCTATGGACTACCCAAGAGCTGTCTTGTGTGTCCTCAGCACCTGAATTAGTGCTTTCTCTTCCTGTGGACTTAAAGCAGAGCTTATGATCACCAGAAAAGTGTCACCTTCTCCTATATTTGCATATTTCAGGGATGATGGTAGTGATTTGAGCTCGGGTTTAGGAGGTTTCTCCTCTTCCTGAGGAATTTTCAGAGGTTCTTTTATTTCCTCTGATTCCTCCAGATCAGGCTGAACATCTTTAAAGATGTCCTCTAGCTCTGATTCGAGACTTTCAGTCATATTGATCTCTTCCACCAAAGAGTCAATAATATCAGCGCTCATGCAGTCATTTGATGTGTCTGGATGCTGCATAGCTTTGACAGCATTTAACTTGAACTCATCCTCATTGACTCTCAGGGTCACTTCCCCTTTTTGTACATCAATAAGAGTTCATCCAGCTGCTAGTAAAGGTCTTTCTAGAATGAGAGTTGCACTCTTGTGCTCCTCCATTACCAGCACTACAAAGTCAGTGGGAAAGGCAAATGGCCAAACCTTGACAATCATGTCCTCAATTATGCCTGATGGGTATTTAATGGAGCCATCAGCAAGTTGAAGACATATCCGGGTTGGTTTGACTTCTTCAGTCAAGCCAAGCTTTCTGATAGTGGATGCAGGTATTAGGCTGATACTTGCTCCAAGGTCACATAGAGCTGTCTTGGTACAAGCACCCTCTAAGGTGCATGGTATCATAAAGCTTCCTAGATCTTTAAGCTTCTTTGGTAAGCTTTTCAGAATGACTGCACTGCATTCTTCAGTGAGAAAAACTTTTTCAGTTTCTCTCCAATCCTTCTTATGACTTAAGATCTCTTTCATGAACTTAGCATAAGAGGGTATTTGCTCAAGTGCCTCTGCAAACGAGATCTTTATCTCAAGAGTCCTGAGATAGTCTGCAATGCGGGCAAATTGTTTATCCTGTTCTGCTTGGCAGAGTTTCTGAGGATAAGGCATCTTGGCTTTATATTCTTCAACCTTAGTTGCTATTGGTTTATTCCCTACAGAGGTGGTTGGAGAAGCCTTCTTAGAGGGGTTACTATTAGCACTTGTAAGTGTCTAATCCTTCATTGGCGTTTGAACGCCAGGATTGGGTGCTGGATGGGCGTTTAACGCCAGCTTCCCACCTTTTTCTGGCGTTTGAACGCCAGAAGTGGGCATCCACTAGGCGTTTGACGCCAATCTTTCACCCTTTTCTAGCGTTTGAACGCCAAAATTATTCCTCTCTGGGCTCTTGCTGTCCTCAGAGGGATTTAGGGAAGTGGTTTGGTCATCCTCTGTCAGTTGTTCCTTTCTTGGCTTTCTGCTACTTTGAGCTGAATTATTCAATGTCTTCCCGCTCCTTAGTTGAACAGCTTGGCATTCTTATGTTATCTGTTTAGATAGCTGATGTCTTATCTGATTCAATTGTGCTTCCATATTCTTGTTAGAATTTTTAGTGTCTTGGAGCATCTTTTTAAATTCTGCTAATTGTTTTGTCATAAGGAGTAATTGCCGATTAAGTTCAACAATCTGTTCTTGAGGATTAGGATCAATAGTTACTGCTCTAGCCTCTTCTTTTATGGAGGACTCACTGCTTGAGTACAGATGTTGATTTCTAGCAACCGTATCTATGAGTTCTTGAGCGTCTTCAATCGTCTTTCTCATGTGTATAGATCCACCAGCTGAGTAGTCTAGAGACATTTGAGCTCTTTTTGTAAGCCCATAGTAGAAGATGTCTAACTATACCCACTCTGAAAACATTTCAGAGGGGTATTTCCTTAGCATCCCTCTGTACCTCTCCCAGGCATTATAAAGGGATTCATGATCCTCTTGTTTAAAGCCTTGGATGTCCAGCCTCAGCTGTGTCATCCTTTTTGGAGGGTAAAATTGATTCAGGAATTTGTCTGATAACTGTCTCCATGTTTTTATGCTTGCTGTGGGTTGGTTATTTAACCACCTCTTAGCTTGATCTTTTACAGTAAATGGAAACAGTAATAATTTGTAGACATCCTGATCCACTTCTTTATCACGTACTATGTCAGCAATTTGTAAGAACTGTGCCAGAAACTCAGTAGGTTCTTCCTGTGGAAGATCGGAATACTGACAATTTTGCTACACCATGATAATGAGCTGAGGATTTAGCTCAAAACTGCTTGCTTTGATGGGAGGTATACAGATGCTACTCCCATATGCAGCTGTAATGGGGGTAGCATATGACCCCAGAGTCCTTCTGGACTGTTCATTTCCACTTATGTCCATGATGGAAAAAAAGGAATTGATATTAATTGCAAATAAATTATATTTTTAAATTTTTTTA